>NC_138154.1:10427317-10457317 GCF_964199315.1 Orbicella franksi
TTTTCTGATGTAAACAAACATCCTGTAGAGAGAGTTTTGGGAGAATTTTAAAGTACTGCCATCAATTTTTGCTTTGTTTTTGCCAACAACCTTTGCATGAACTTTGGAAAGTCGTGCTGAGTTTGTGTTGGTTAATCATCATGCTACATATATAAGGGTTTTGTATTACTCTAATCTGTTAAATTTAAATCACAGAAATAAAATGAGGATGATGATGATGATATACAAGACATTTTCGATGAATATACAGCACACAAGTAATCCATATAAGAAAGTGAGAATGTTGTGTAAATCAGTAGCAAAACGAGCTGAGATATACAAATGTAAAGCTTTATGTCAAGCCATTGCACAAGGGAACATTATTACCCTCTTCACTAGAGTCCTGAATCTGGATTAGCAATATCATCATCTGCTAGTGATATGTCTGTGATTTCTCGAGTACACAGATAGTTGTAAACCCAGTTACTGTAGCTAAGAAGGCAGGTGGTGGACCCCCCTGGAGAACTGACATTGCCATGACTTGTCCAATGGCTTTGAAAGAGCCATTACCCACAGCCTCAACATGGGGTCCAGGTGACTGAGCGCTGTGTTCTGTGCCCTCAAATAAGTTGGTCTGGACAGCTGCAACAAATGCTGTAGAAAATAATATTTAAAGAAAAAAGTCTTCAAATGTATGCTAATCAAACAGACTTAGTTACAAGACACATCTTACTTCTATTTATTATATGGAGAAGAGTGTTTTACTGGGAACTAAACCACTCGTAGATTCCATACTCCACTTCATCCGGGACCCGAGTGGCGTATTTTCCATATGTCACCTTTGTGAGTGTCGTATCGTTCAATGAAGTCACGATTCCCGCCTTTTGCTTCTGTTGAATTGGTTTCTCCATATAATAAAAAGAACATTACACGTTGGCTCGAAGATATGAATTTTATGTTCTCGTGGCAAGAACAATATCTCACTCGTTGGCTTCGCTCACTCGTGAGATATTGTTCTTGCCACTCGAACATAAAATTCATATCTTCTCGCCACCGTGTAATATCCTCTATGTATGTTCTCGATATTTATGGAGGAAAATAAATTATTTTGTCCAGCTCAATTAAAGTTCAACAAAGGGACATATATTTATCTCCATTAAATAACTGAGTTACAGCCACCCACACAGTGAAAAAAATTCCGGAGATTTCCCTGCATTCTAATAATTATTTTGGCAAAAACAGATTACTGAAATTAATATCACTGTCTAAATTACCAGATAAAAACTCCTTCCGCAGCCCTCCAGTGTCTATCCCAGACTCTCCAAAGAATTGTACTTTCAACACACCCTCCAAACTTTTTTTACGTGTTAGCTGCCTGATGCCATCCCACAAAAGATCTTGTCTGTTAACTCTTACATTGATTCATTCCTGTTGTTTAACTTTTCTGTAGAGGATGCTTAAGATATCATCAAGGCTGTGGAAAAATAATTTTATTTTTTGATACCAAATTAGGTTAATGTACTCAGTAATCACCAAAAAGCTAATCGGGTTGAGTAAAGGATATTAATTTTGACATATTAAGGAGGCTAAGGAGAAAAAAGCACTTAATTAGTCAATAAAAAAAGAACAAGAAAAATAAGCAAACAAGCAAGCAAAGAAAAAACACTGGCAATATGCTTAGCCGAAAAGAAAAAAAATGAAACAGACTTTGAGAGAGATGTGATAAGTATTTTACAGATTATTTGTGATGGACTTGTTTTCCATCCCAGTAATGGTTTCCAGAGCAAAAAGAAAACTAAACCAGCACTTGACAAGAAAATATTATTGAATGCTTCAAAATTTATAACAACATTGTTGAGAACCAAGTTTAAAGTCAGATGGATTTAATGGATTTTCACTATTGAAATTAAAGGAAAACCTGCTTTAGCTTCTATGAAGAAGCATGGATGCTAAACATCCACTTTTCAATTCATGCCTAAACCACACAGTGAATATGAGCAAGTGATATGAGTAGAGTTTTGTAACACTGCTAATCAAAATGTTGTTCAAGTCCTGAAGTTCAAGAGGAAAGTACATTCTGGCATGAAACAAACACATTTAAAAGAAAGACATCCATCCATAACTCTAAAAATGCAATAATGAATTTATGCTTGAGCTGAAAATAACTGTTCTCACCTTTCTCACAAGTGAGTTGGTGTATCAACTCCCCTCCCTCTCCTCCCTTTGGACTATATACCTAACATATAGATTTAGCCAAGCCTAAAAGCGGAGCTCGTCAGTTATTTTTTGGAATGTTTTTACTGATGAAAATAATCCAACCTGTACATGTATGCGAAGTAAACTGCGAGCGATTTTATAGTTTCAGCCTGAACTAGGATTACATCAGCAGATCAAGGTGTAAGATGGTGTGATGATGAAAATAGAGCCATGATTTCAAGCATTTCAGGGGAGCCACCAAAAATGTTGATCACATAACAGAACTGTCTTCTGTGCTTTTTGGTGGCATTTCCTGTTCTTTCTTATTGAGAAAGACAAGACATTGTTATTACATGTAATCATTATATTCTTTCTTAGTTAACAATTGGGACTTCTGCACAAAAGAAGTTTACACATTTTTTGTTGTTGTGGGGTATGACTGAAATGCAGTGGTTACAATATACTCAGTCCCCAAATTTCTACCACATGAAATCTCACAAAAATACCAAGGTAGTATACACATGTAAAAAGTTAAAAAGTTTTGTTTTCTAACTTGATCCCCAAAGATAGTTAGCTATCTTCATTTCTGTATGGAGTCTCCTCTTGCTGAAAGGGTTTGCACCATCTCTCAAAGTATAAGTATAAGCAAAATCACTCTGGCATGAACAATAAATATGATATTTTGTTGCTGATCATGAATACTTGCATACTTTAGGCTTCTGATAACAATTTTATTATTCAATTCCAATGTGATTTGTTCTTTTTCTCGACTGAGATTGTGGACTACAGGAGCTGTTATTGGGTTCCATTAATTAATTTTGCTTTGATTAAATTCGCCTTAATCACAGTCCGCCATGTTGGATGCAACGTCACCATTTTTTGCATGAAAGCGAGGCCACGCGTGTTGAAACATCATGGCTGAGTCAGCAAGTACTTTGATTTCTTCAGAGTTTTGGTACTGCAATCTGGTGGACATACCGACAACAATATTTACGTGTGACAGTGACAGTGTATATTGGCTCCGGGAAGTCCACAACAACAGGAGAGGATGACAGTTCCGGTTGGACCTCCATAGAACTTTCCTCACCAGAAGCTTGGCCGAAAGTTGATGCTATGGATTAAAATGAAAAACATAAAAATACTTCTGATTATTTTACGATTTTAACCAAGGAATGTTTAAAGAAATATCGACAACAATATGTACCTGTCACAGTGACAGGGGACAATGGCACGCTTACATCAAACAGTCGCACTCGTGCACGCGGTGGTTCTCGCTTTGTGGGAGATTTTCTTTTCCTGGGTGATCTTGACCAGCAAAAAATACTTGGAACTGCATGCTTCTCCAGAACACGCTTCCCTGTTAAAGTTGTCTGAAAATCCGCTTCCTTAAAGTGTACAGAACATACTCTTGTGCTGTTTGTTATCTGTAGATGGACCAGATCATAATAATTAATGTAAATACATGTGCGCAACAATGACATCGATAACCCAACCAACTTACCTGGACACTTTTGCCCACGTCTCGCCGTATTTTGACAACCCACTGCTTTCGAATGGCTTCATCACTGGGAAATTGGTGAAAGGTATGATTTGGAATATTTTTAGCGCGATTATTTTTACATTGCGGCATGCAACAGTGATCTCCGTTGGGCATGATTGCAGATGATCGCCTTGTCTCCTCGATCGCCGGAAGTTGACTTTACATGCGTGGCCTCGCATTGATGTCAAAAGTACATGACGTCAATCCAAGATGGCTGCTGTGCGATAAAGGCGAATTATACCAAGAATTGTAAGCTATAAGTAAGTTATATTATGTACGTGTATTTTGTCTGCACTGCACAACCTAATGCACTCAAAGATTATGAGGCATAGGTACATTTGTCAGAAAAAGCCAGCATATCAAAGATATGTTTTGATTGACACATCAATTAAAGATAATTTACAGCAAAATGGATAAACAATACATCAATATCCTGCATGCACCAATGCTGGACATGGGTTTATAAGGCAATCATTTAAACAACAGATTAAAATGATTTATAAATTAGAGAACACTATTTGTACAACACTAGGGAACAAATCAACCTTATTTGACATTGCGAATGGCAAGGCTGTCGGTAGAATGTCACAAATTTCTCAAATCTTTCTTTCTACAAAAATACTAATCCTGCAACTTTGCTTAAGACCCAGTTCTCCATTTTGTGTTGGCAAAATATTAATTTATGCCATGCCCAATGCAGGTTATCAAAAAAATTGATTTAAGAGCAAACATAAACCAAGCACAATAAATACCATTTTTAAGCCAAAAAAGCAATTATTTAAATAAACCATGACATGATGAGTAAATTATCTCTAAGAAAAACTGATTAATTTAACAGACACTTTAAATAATTCGTTAATACATGTATCATAGGTGTTTCTCAATAATGTAATACAGTTTGTCTGTCACAATGTTGCAGTTACAGCATTATGATATTACTACACACAGTATGGGTTGCAGAACTCAACTTCTAAGTCAGTTTGTTCAATGAACTTTGAGTGTAGAAATTATTATGGCATCAAGTTGTCTGTAAATATAGAGAAACCACACAAAGCATTACAATCTTAAGTAATAAATTGTTGCACTCTTTCACATGTATGTACAATGTATGTTCCATTAATATTGGGGATCTCTCAGAAGCTGCATTTATGATGATTTAATTTGCTCCCAGTGCAATTTTTTATGGAACTTTTCACACATTAATTTCTCTGTCATGACAGTGGTCTCTGTGTTCTACAACAATTAGTACACAAGACAAATACACTCAGTAAGATATTGTTTACAATAAACTCAATCCCTATAAGCAATCATAAGGACCTTGAATTTATATTTCTTTAGAAATATCTCACCTGGCCAAGGTTGCTTTAAATATCTTTGATATTTTAATCCAGGCTGCCCATGTGTACACTGTTCATATATTGACTGCCAGGAACAGGGATGTAAATCATACTGTATATAGCTGCTACTTGAACACCACTGAACATACAAAGACATATCAATTATAATTTATAACCAACAGATGACATTCCTTTCATTGATATACAGTGTACTCCATTGCTAGTTATTTACTGAGTGTCTACAGTAGTGAGTCAAATGCTAGGCAGATGGTACCAAAACTTTCACAGTGGCAGGCTCTGCCCTGAGATGCAAAGCAAACATATCTAACTGTTATGAACTTGCTTTTGAGCGCACATGCAATTTGCTTTAAACAAGAAACTGGAACATTGCAGTACAACAATGTGCACAGTCCCAATCAAAGGGCCATCCAGGTTGAAAATCAGACTTTGTCAGGATAAATACTAATGTTCTTGCTGACTTAATCTGAGTGTGCAGTTCCAGAAGATATTCACATCCAACACCCATTCATGGCCAGTCATTAGAAATTCCAAAGTAACAGGAGGAGGGAGCTCTTAAAGAAAAAAAACCTCTATGTGGGGTATGAATCTTTTCTTGAAGAAAACAATGTCTGAGAAATCATTAATTACAAAATATGCTTTAAGAAATACATGAATCTTAAGTACCTTAGGTAAGGCCAACTTTCAGAAAGTCTTGTAATCTAGACTGGCTGGCCAGTTCATACATTTGACAAGTTGACACTGCAGGCATGTTTGTAAATTTGTGCGCTTCAACATCACAATACAATGTACATGTAGCAGTGTTGGTCAACTGAAAACAGCATAATTTGGTTAATTAATTTACACTGTACATTATTTGGTTAAATATTGGTGTATATCGTTGCACACCAACAGATGACTATTAAAATTAATTTACAGAACATATTGGCAGCTAAATCATAACAAGTGAAAAATCGAGCATGAGCCATTTATGTACATGTACATGTAACAGCCCTCACCCCAGAGCTGTCATAGATATAATATATTTTCAAACTCGCTGAAATTTCAGATTATTTAATATTAACATGCACGTACATCTTTAACACTGTGTTCGCTTTACATTCACATTACACACAACCGGTATCCACCATAGGCAGACTTTTAAGTTTGCCTTTGAAAATAAATTGCGTCAACTAATGCATCTTTCATTACGTATTCTTGTGACAAAATGACACAAAATCCAAGTACAAGAAGTCATAAGCATAAAACTAACTTAATTACCTGGTAATGCTTACAGCACCTCTTACTGTCTGCATATGCCGTCCATAAACTGGTACAGCCTGGACAATACTCATTATTTTTCTGATCACATCTTTTAAAATGTCACTGTTACATAATTTGTCCTGAAAAGGTAAATGCATGAAATGTTATGCCTTTGGCACTCACCACATACCTTTATATGATGTACAATGTACACCAAGTCATGATCAACATTCACAATTCTTTTTATTTTCATTGTAACTTTTTTTTGTAACTTTTTGCAGTGTCATTTTCCCTCACTTGAAGACAGGACTTCCACATTAGGTGGTAATTCTCTATGAATTCACAGGGAGTGATAACAGTTAAATGGTGACTTAACTTTAGCAAAGGAGGCATTCAAATGTCAGATTTTAATGTTAAGTTCATAACTTTACATTTCTCTGTGTGTGTGTGTATATATATATATATATATATATATATATATATATATATATATATATATATATATATATAACGACACAATGATTGCACCTGTAGAATGCAGGTGTGCTGGTGGAAGAGACATTCTGAACTTTCTGAACTTTTTCCCCTTACCTGTAATAGGATGACTAATATGAATTGCAATTCACAACCAACACCACCATCAGGTTATACTGTATACACATGTACATGTACATTTTGTTGTCTTCTGTTACCATAAAAAAAATAATAATAATAAACCTTTAAAACCCTCCATAAAGTTCACACTCATTATAACACTGCTACATGTAGTACTGTTTAACTGGAAATCATTTTAACTGAAACTGTTGAAACAGCTCTGTCAAAATTGTTTCTAGCAGTTATTAGGCAGGATAACAGAATATACAATCATGTAGTACAAAGTAAAGGCCACCCAAAGAACACCCATGTTAGTTATTAATTTTGTTAGGATTTGGTGAGCTTCTGTGTCAGGTATGGTGAAAAATAATGGATTCTAGGTTGCAAAAATGAAGGTTCCTGAGAGTTTTTGACAGGGCTGAGAGGAATTAATATACATTTACTACAAAAGAAGGAGAAGTTCTTGCCCTGTCCAGTTCTCAGTCATAAAAATATCTTTTACATACATTTGTTATATATAGCTTGCATTTTGAGCCAATGTAATGCACACTCTGATTGTCTAGTGCATTATTTCCATTTACATGGTACATGTATATGTCGGTAAAATCGTAAAACATCACGTGTGACAAAAGTAAAAATAAAATGCCCAATTTATAATAATTTAAACATACTTAACACTAAAATGAATCTAATTCTTTACTTGAAAATTATTCTCCCATAATGCCCATGGGCCAATTACCAGCCTGCTAAAAGGTCCTAAAACAAAGCAAAAGGAAATTAAGGAAATCACTGCTTTTTTCCTGAAAATTGTAGCAACTGAAAACGATGATTGAACACTCTGAGAGTGCATTCTATTACCCTGACGAGATAAAATTTTATGAGAATAGATAATTCACAAAGTTATACGAAATGAATTGGTACTGGACAGGACAAAGGAAACAGTGAGGAAGAAACTGAAACTTTCTTCGATGAGCAAAAAAGTAAAGCACAACAAAGAAAACAGTCAGTGACATTTGGTTAATAAGTTAGTCAATCAAAAAATTAGTGTGAAGAAGAGAGCAGAGAGAGAGCGGAGCGAGGAATGCACTCTCACCAACTAAATTTTGAATGTATATATGTAAAAGTTATTTTTATTACCGAGAAATGGTCAGGGCAAGGACTTCTACGACCTACACTGTAAATGTTTTCTAAGTATGTAAATGCCATTTCACTGTTCATTACCGAGTAAAGCTCTAAGCATTTTTTTTTTTTTTTAATTAGTACCATCTCACTTTTATGGAATATTTCCATAAGTGTAAATACCACACTGGGGAATAACATTTCATTAGGAAAATAGGGGCCATGTACCCCCAACCAAAAGCAGTGACATTAATAAAATGAAATAGCAAATCAAAATCGAAGTAGAGCTTTATTTGCCGACAGGGTTTACATGCATAATCGTCTACTCGACATTTCGACTCAAGCATTTCACCAAACCGAACTAACTGGACAACAACAAAATAAAACGAGGAAATCTACATTACAAACACAATATGCATATCATTACATCTGAGTATCAAACAGCAAATCCCTTCTCAATGAAGGTTGACCGAATGAAAGAAAGGATGAAAAAAAATTCGTTTAAGCTTGCAGTGTTAAAGTTTAACATTTATTCACGCTGAAACATAGATTTGAATATCACAGTGTGTATTTTTGCCGACGGTTTAATTTACCTTTGCAGTCATTTTATCGGCGGTAGCTTTACCAGTCTTCAACCAAATTAACCTGGAAATTCCCCCCAAGCATTTGCCAAACCAAATAAATTGAACTAACAAAACGAGGAAATACTTTGTAATCACAAGATGTAAATATTCACATAGGAACGTCAAAAGTAAATTTAGCAAATCCTGTTCGCTTCGGCTTAAAACGGTTTGTTGACCTATCTTGGGTTAAGAAATTTTTGTAGTCTAGGAAGCGGTAATGTGCCAACTAACACAGAGAAAACTTCAAAACTCGCCCGGCAGTGTTTACAAATACAGTTTTTTTTTTTTTTTAACGTGACGACGAAACTCGAGACAAAACTTGATTTGTTTACAATATGCAACTTACAACAACCTCCACAAAGCCACTCACGTGTTATTGTTATGAGCGAAATTAGACCTATGTAATTTGTAAAATGCCCCAGAGCATGGCTTCAAATAAGGAAGACTTTAAAAAGGATTCCTATTGAAAATAACCTTACCTCGCCGAGGCAACTTCATAATTTCCATGGCAAACGCCACAAAAAACGTCACTTACCTCAAGTTGGCAATTCACTTCGGCCAGTGTAAATCTTCCAGGCAGGAACTTGCAGCGAAAGTTGTGAAGACTGAACCGAACTAATCTTCTTTTCGATAGATCAACGAATCAACCACTTTTTCCCACTGTGTTTTCTGTTTTGCAATTACTCTAAACACAGAGTTCTCTAGTTCGTCACCTGATTTTAATCATGTGACTTTTCTTGCTCGGCTGCACGGCATCTCGACGCGACGCGCGAATTAACTTGAGCAGTTCTGTAGTCGTCGGGTGTTTCGTCTCTTTCTATAGTCCTCGTTAGCTTTGCTTCACGGCATTGTTCCGTATTATTTCATCCCCTTTCTCCAGTTCTTGACTCGCTATAATTCACGGCAGTGTTCCCCAGCGCTGGCCTACTCTCTTTCACGAGGTCCTGTTAGGGGGGGTACCCATGTCCCCTGTCTGAATTTCGCAACCAGCCATGTCGGCATTTCGCAAGATTACTATGTCGCCTGTCGGAATTTCGTCTCAGAGGAGTTGGGTCGGGAAATTTGACCTTGTTCAATTAAAACGAAGCTACACGTATAACACATCGTAACACCTTTGTTTATTACAAAAAGAAACCGTCACAATGCTCTCAAGTCTCACGCATTGAGCATGAGGCTCACACAAACGAATTCAATCTTGCGCTCTCATGCTGAAACTATTATTTCTCACGCATTAAAGGTTCCTTACTGTTTTAGTGCAGTACATATATAATTAAGTATCTCTTTGGATAATATATAGATTTAGGCCAGCCTAAAAGCGTAGCTCCTGGGCCGCGTTGTTCAGAGTCAAATAACCCTGGAGAAGGTAGAATTTTGATTTCAGTTTTGTAGCTTTGCGGCGCGGTTTTCTGTATATTGTTTGGCCTTCTGTTTTGAGTTTTAATAATCACTATATATACAAAACAAAGCAGCCAAAAAACATTTGTATAGAAAAAAAAGTTATAATTCGGTTAACTTTTAATCCTTGGTTAGCGTTAACCGGCTTCCGAACAATCCTGCCCTGTTTTCAACAAGTTAACCTGAGATGAGCCCGCGATCCAATCGAAAACTAGCACTTGGTCAGCGGTCAACTTCAAAAAAACACGCGACCTCGATAAGCTGTAAACTTGAGCCCGCGATATGGTCACGTGATACTGGTCAGCGGATACCTTGTTTTGACAGGTGTCAATTGATCATAACATGGATGTCCAATATCAAAGAAGTAAACGGTAAACCAAGACTGCATGTCTCTGTGAACCTATTATTTGGAGTATGGCGGCCATGTTGCGCGACTCCGTCGTCGTCGCCGTCGTGCGTACGCGCCCACGAGCAATACCGCTAGCAATGATGACCATGAGAAAATCAACTGATGGGTTTCCTTTTCTCTCCTATATGAGTATGGGGCTCCGCTTGGCGGCCCTTCGGGCCGCCGGAGCTCCGCTATAATTTACTCCTTATATGCTTTGCACTTACTTCGAACACTTTTCAGCACCAGGAATTCTTATGCAGAGCCAGCATTTCTCCGGTCAGTGGGTTTAATGATTACTTTAAGGTTACTTTTAAAGCATCACATTTCGATTCAGAATGAAGGAGAAGACTTCTTAGCTACTTCAATTTTTCAAAATTTTCTAAGGGGCTGGGGGCATGCTGGGGGCATATTGGGGACATGTTTTCTAAGGGCTTAGGCATGCTTTCGAGCGCTGAAGTTGCTAACCTCCTAGGAGATGTGGGGGCATGCTTCCCCGCGAAATTTTGAAATTTAGACGCTTGGAATTGCTACTTTCAGCCATTTTCCAGTCAGTATTTGGACCTAAAGTACAATCGAACCTATGACTATTTTTACCATGTTTATGTTTAACAACCGTTCTTTAACTCAAAATCTCAACGGCCTCAATCAGATAATCTCTCCTGTCTATAATCTTTCTTTGAATTTGGCGTAACCCTTACTTTCTGCTGAAGACCAGAAGACCTTGGCAGCTTTCCCCTGTCTCTCTTTTCCTTCCATAATGCCATTTGTTGATAATACAACTTGATATTCTTTTACTGGTGACCCACTGATAAAAATATGAAGCAGACTTTCGAAGATCTCTATCCTTTTTCCTTAAGCGTGTTTTTAGGCGTTTTAGGCCACTGCTCTCTTAGCTGAGAGTGAGAAAAAAAAAATCAGCAATGACGCACTCGATTTATTCGACGTGGACGTTTTAGCATATATATAAGAAAGCCTGTGTTTCACGACCCGTCGACATCGCGCGTGAGAGAGGAAAACACACTTAAAACTCTGCCGGAAATGCGTCTTCACTTCGATTCAGACGTTTAAAACAAACACTGCATTCTCAGTTCCGAAATTCGTTGTCGGTCTATCTTGCCATTAGTGTCGCTTTCTCTATTTTGCTAGAGTAGCCTGTCGTTCGTCGCCAATTCATAGCTCTCATGTCGCCGTTTCAAGGCCATGTCGCTTGTCGGAATTTACCCCTAACAGGGCCTCTTTCACGATCTTGTTCGCTACTTCTTTGCCTGTTAATTCTTGCTTTCTGTTTCTGTTTTATGCTTCAGTGCAACGGCATCTTAAAAACGTTAGATCAACCTCCGCTATCATTTGTTGACCTGACAAATAGAAATGAGTTTTCTTTTCTTTAAAAATCCCGCCAAAAAAAGATAGCATTCCTCGGTTCCCCAGTTTGCGTTACCACGAAGCTCCTCTCTTGAACCAGCATTTTCAAGGGGCTGTATGATTTCTTCTTCTGTGTTTGTTGGAAAAGTTTCTTTCAAAACTTGTACATTACTTCCTTCTGTAATGAAATGTAATCAGAATTATCATTTTGTTGTCATTTTGTGTCACATCAAGGCTACATTCTTTGGAGACACTAAATGAGAAAAATGCAGAAATTGGATACCTCAGTCAGTTGCGTGACTCTTTTTTGTGACAATAACTTGTAAACATTAAGTCTTGTCCACACTTGTGGATAATAACAAGGCCCAAGACTGTGGAACAAACATAAGTCAACAAGACAAGTGCAGTGGCATCAGAGGAGATCTGGTGACAACAGATCATATGCTTGTGCTTATTTTGTTTCATGCTGTATCACTTATTTGAAATTAAAGCTCAAGTACAAGAAAAGAACAAAATTTCTATGTATTATGCTTGTGCTTATCCCACACCGGTCACACACATTATGCTTAAGACTGTGACTATTGCACAATTGCGTATCAGCCTTTGACCTTCATATCAAGTTTCACATGAGTTTTGACTACCACCTTGACTTGTTTGGATTAAATGTTACCGAGTTTCTTCAACTACTCTTCAAGGACGAGAAAAAAATAGAGAAACCCACCAGTTCGTTGACCCGTGATTAAAGGCTCAGCGGCAGATCCAGTGGAAGCCCAAGGGCACCGATCCATTTCATTGTCGTCATTTATATCATCGACAACCAGAACTGTGCTCTCAGTTGCCTTTCCTTTCCGACATGCCCCAGAGAAACCATATGTACACAAATGCGATTCTTTAGAAGCACCTTCGAAAGTTTCGCTCTCACTTTTATCTGGCTTGTTAGTATAAAACTCTTCAAGAGGTATAACGTAAAATGTTAATCACGTGAATTCCTTGCCGATTGCTTGCTTGTAAGCTGCAAGTGAAAACTTGTCATTTGTTCCAGGAACATGAATCACTTCCCGAAAGTCCGGATATAGCAAAGCATAAGCAACGGTCTCGTCAAACGTCTGATCAAAGCTGGCATGTTTTGCCACTGCCCTCTGCATGATCTCTTCTTTGCTGGCTAGCGAATTTACTGTAATGACCTGAGTCTTCCCACGGCGAAGCTTTATCACTCCATCTGTTTGGGCTGCCAAACCAACCTTTATTTCTACATTTGCCGATTTCTGTGAAGTAGTGCCCATGGAATGGCGGGACTGGTTTATTTTCTTTTTTTTTTTTTTTCTTCTTGGGGGGTTTAAAACCGTGTTGACGTTCCTCTTCACGCTTTCCATAGAACTCTTCGAACGATTGAGTACGTTCTGACGACGACGAGTGGTCAGGGGGATCCGAGTTCACTAGACTTGTAGAACGACTGGCACCTTCACTTTTCTCGCGTCCCGTTCCTGATGTAGAAGGAGAACCAAGCATTCGGAAAACCTCCTCACGGACTGCTGCACGAATTTCGTCTCGTACATAATGAGACGCCATCTTGGGTGTCACCTCAAGGAAAAAGCGCGCGAATTAGAGCTTACTACGTAGGTCTCAGGCCATTCTCGTCTCCAGAGCCTCCGTTTCTTTTAGTCACGTGGTCGGAGAAACGGAGGTCGGAGAAACTCGTCAACGACATTTTAAGACGAGTAGCACTGGGGACGAGAATGGTCTCAGGCCTTCTCGTTGAAATGCGCGCGCATAGTTTATTTCCCTTTCATTTGCGACGTGTGGTTAACTTTTGTTTGCAGTGTTGATTTTGCTTTCATTTGCAGTGTGCGTTCAGTTTTTTTGCTGTGCGATTTTTTGTTTACTTAATTTGGGGTTTGATTTCGCTTTCATTTGTAGTGTGCAATCCACTTTTCTTTGCAGTGTGCGTTTTGCTTTTATTTGCAGTGTGCGTTTAATTTTTTGGCGGTGTGCATGCGTTAATTATAGGAATGCATTCCATCTTTCATTGGCAGTGCTGGTTTGACTTCATTCGTAATATCTTTGATTTAGTGTGCAGCGACATTTTGTGTTTTTTCTGTTTTGTAAAGTTGTCCCTAATGGGCCACCGTATAAATGAACAGAAGACTGTGACCTTGAGGAAAATGTCAGAAATGTAAGCTTATATTTGTGCATGATCCAGTCTTTCCTTCGAGCGGCTGTTTCTTCAAGAGTTCAATTTACGATCAAGCGATGAGTTTTCGAGCTAACCCAAAACCCGGGAACTGAAATAATTCATCAGAGGCTACCAATATTTGATAAAACTTCCTTTATTAAAGCTCAGAAAAACTATTGCCTTTATAACGTTTTCGGAACAGAAGGATTTCATATATAAGACTTCACAAATAGAGATTTGTTAAAGCATTTAAATGGCTTTCGATGCTAGAAAAGTTTTACAATGAAAGCTCGTGCTAAACTCTACTGTCGTCAAATCGCTAGAAAATTCTCTCTAAAATTTCCGCAATGCATTACTCACCTCGAAAGGCTGCTACAGACCAGTTTTCAAAACCCTTTTTTTTTTTTCGGCCCGACCCGTCTCCGAGTACCGAATGCCTTTGTTCAACCAGCTGATTCAACTCCTGCTCGCCTTCGCAAATTCCTTAGGTGGAGGCCCGGCAAAAAACTTTAGCTCGAAATTTGGTAGCTCACAGGAATAATATTGCTCATCTCCGGAAGAATTATTAGATTTTCCCATATTTTACAAGAAAAAAAATAGGAATTATGTTTTACAGTGTCAATCAACATCGACTAAAAAAAAATGGCTAAGAAAAAGTAAAAATAAACAAACTGCCGTCAGCGTGCAACCCACGGGCAAATGGATCGAGCGTATTAGTCAATCAGAACGCGCGCTTCGTTAAGGCTATGTTATAAAGATCAGTAACAGCAAATACAGATTTGCAAAATTTGCAATCAATTACTAACAGATGCACTCAATCAATGACTAATCGATAACTGAAAATTTAGTGGCCTATCGATTACTCATCGATTACTCATTGCCCATTGGCAATAATCGATAACTAATCAACTGATTACCCATCGATTATAATTGCCTATCGATTACTCATTGATGTCACTGATGTCATCGGCTAGATAACCCTGGAAACCTATACAATTATCTTTCGAGAATCAAGAACATCAGCGTTTTACGACGCATTATCATAAGTCAAGCTTTGCCATAGTAGAGATACACCCAGTACACCGTATAAAAAGATGCAGCCAGCGCGACATCTCATCACATCCTTTCATATTCTGCAGACCGGACGTTTGCCTGCTAAGTGGTTCGAGCAAAAATAAAAACAAACAAGTTGAAAACCGGCAGCAGTAGCACTGGGGCAATGACAGTAAACTAATTCATCTAATAACTACTGTTCCCTGACCATTTCCAAACACCCTCCAATAAGTCGTCAGTTCGCACTTCTTTTTATGCTTCTTTGTTGAGTCATCTACAACCTTAGCCCACTAAGTTTTGTTCGTCACGACATAACTCCTGATAACTCGAGTTGACCACAAGGCTAGACGAATCGATACCCATTGGGTATGATGGCAACACTCGCCATTTTGACTAGAGGAAAGTCAGTCCCTCTTGCACTTTTTCCTAGCATTTTCCATCTTGATAGTTTGGTGTTCATAGGTCCACTTGACTGAGCCCTGCTAATTTGCCATGAAATCATGCAAGGACGCATAAAATTCTGGCCTGAGTTTGTTGAATAGAAGTATAAGTGCAGCTTTTAGTGCGCGCTTCCCTACAGAGTATATTTGAAAAGGAATTACCATAGTGTTCTTTTTTGTTGTTGCTTATTTATTTTATGGTTTTGAGCTCAGCAAAAGCGAATTTTCTTTAAAGTCTGGCCTCCCATTAATTGTTAGTCTGTTCACAAACTCTCTATTTTGTTTTGAGTTCGTCTAGATCCCAAGCAAAAGTATTAACCGCTCTGGATTTGAAAAGACTCGAACACTAGGCTCGGTCCTGAGAATGACGAAATTACTTTGCGCCCGCTTCTTGGCCGCTATCGCTTGTCGTAAGAAAAGTAACTAGTAGCCAAAAAAAAAAACGTCCGTTGACAGAAAAATTAATTATAAATCAGCTGCAGGCTATAAGCCTTTGCATATCAATGTTCTTTTTCCCGATGTTACTCTGATCTAAACAAAATGAACTAAAATCTGGCCAGCGTAATATAATTAACAAGCAAACTCCCACCCCACCCCAACCTCCCTTCCCCCAAAACTGGTCAAGAGGATGGTGGTTGGAGGATGGTTAGGACATTAGATACGACTTCTGATTGGCAGATTGCTATTCTGGGTGCAGTAGATCATCAAATCGAAGACAGAAGAGTAAAAAAACCACCTGACTTTATTAAATATAATAAAAGTACGGCGATTATTTGCGCACTTTCTTTCAGGGACAGAAATTATATTACGCTATTGCTCTTTGTTTATTTTACCGTTTTAAGATGATTCCTCAGAAATAAAAGTTGTCAAACGATTTTTTTTTAAACTTTCTCTGAATATTCCCTACCCAGAACTCTTTCAAGAAATACAATTATAAAGAAGGTCACTAACCTCTCAACAGATATGTGATGGGCCAATCTTAACCCTTTTA
Organism: Orbicella franksi; assembly: GCF_964199315.1. NCBI lineage: Eukaryota > Metazoa > Cnidaria > Anthozoa > Scleractinia > Merulinidae > Orbicella > Orbicella franksi. Next base: position 10,443,771 of record NC_138154.1, read on the forward strand.
TGCTGAATCACGTGTGTTATTTCATCGGTTCACGTTACATTTTGCGGTCGACAGAAGCGAAGTTTTTAATAATAATAATTTGCATCCTAGAGTAACGGTTTTGTGCACCCTTTTAGCAATATCTTTCTTCCTTCCGAACATATTTTTTTTAACCTTTTAGTTATAGAGAATAAATTGTATACCAATTAAACGTCGGTAATAAAAAAAATATAGCTCACGTGCTCGTTTAAGGGAAAACTAACTTGAAGGACATCTCTTCATGCTGTGTATGTACACGCGCTCGTGAAGTGCGCGCAAATGACAGGAAAATCGTGCGCAGTAGACCCTTGCCCGCGTCTTTTTTTTTCACAGATGTTCCACCCGCAAAAGTGACTCTCTAGTGAGCCTGTTATGCTTGTAAAGTGAATCGATCAACGTTTAAAATGTAAAAGGGCCAATTGTGATATCTTAAAATTCTAACTTAGCTCTTAGGTTTAGGGGAATAAAACAAAACAAATTGTCTACTCATCCTTCAACTTCGACTTGATTTCTATTTTTTTCTCCTAAGCCGAGTTTGAATTTTAATATATTTATAAACCAATTGTGTTTTTTAATCAATTGAACATACATTTTCACTTTGTTATTTTGTTTTCTTGGCGCACCTATAAACTAGCTGATGTGTAATGTAGACTCGGGTGCTAATCAAGTCTATGGGACGTACCATTACCATAGCTAAGTGTGTTGTCCGAGTAAAATAAACTGTCTATGTCTATGTCTAATATACAGAGTACACTGGACAAAACGTTTTACAAGAAAAAATAAAACAAGCAAAGTGACGCAAATATATATATATTTTTGATTTCAAGTTAAACTTTATTTTAATATTTTAATACTTTAATAATTTAATAATGTAAAAATTCCACACTTTTTCAGTTGTAAGACGTCGATGCAGAACAGTTTTGTTCAGCGTACTATCGAAATTGCAGCATTGCCTAATTCTACTTAAATCGCTTTAACACCAAATCCTGATTTTTTTTTAATTCGAAAAACAACACGAAGCATTTGTCATAACAGGCCAAACCGAGGGTGAGAAATGAAATTTGTTTTTACTATTATTATTATTATTATTATTATTATTATTATATTTATTTGTTCGTTTTGTTTTGTTTTGCTTGTTTGTTTGTTTGTTTTTTCGAAAAATAAGCCAGTTTGTGTGCTATGACTATCATGAGGAAGAAGACTTTTGAAAGAGTACAACACGGCTCATAGTTATTTTAAAATATGAGTTTGAGATTTCTATCGCTTAAGGGCACAGTCTGAGTCAACTATATCACGCATAGAGATCTAGAGAGAATAATCTAATTGTTTTAGCATATTACTTGTTCGAAATGTAATCTGAATCCTCTTTACACACACGTGGGTACGCAAAGAAGCGGCTGCCATTTTGTTAACAGACGCACACTTTTAGCCTTGCGATCCTCACTATCTACAACAGAACAGATAGCGACTAGCGTAACCAGCTACAGAACGGCATTTATGATAGACGTTAGTAGACCTATGCGAAAACTAGATAGAAACACTGAGAAAATGCTTCGATAATTCTTTTACTAAACTCTGCTGGAAAAAGAAAAAAAAAAAAAAAAAAAAAAAACCGGTTCACTTGCACTCCTACCTAGGATTTTCGTGTCTTTATACAGAGCTACTTTGACAATGTTATGACGCAATTTATCATCAAATCGAGGACAGACGCATACAAAGTTAGCCTCAGTTATGTTGGCTTTTAGCGTGCTTTCTTATAGGCTAGGGCGTTTTCTAAAAGAAATTATCACGGTCTTGTTCTTCGTTGGCCTGTGTTTATTTAATTGATTTAAGGATTGCGAAAGTCTGGCAGCCAATTTGGGAGCTGATCAAGACGACAGCGAAAAGTCAAAACGTTGTTACAAACCGCGTGGTGTGCAGGAAAAGTGTTAATAGTAAATAAAAACAGAAGGTAAACGCATTGTTGCGCTGACTTGACAAGACTCAAGGCTCACTAAACTCAAGGCTGTTGACTCAATATTTTGAGTAACCGTACTCAAAATATAAATACAATTTTCAACTCAAAATAAAGAGTATAACATACCCATTATTTTGAGTGCGACTTATGTTGAGTAAAGTTTACTCCAATGTTAAGTAGTTGTTACTCAGATATGTGTCATTATTTTACTCGGTAAGTTGAGAATATTTATTGGTAAAACATTAGTAATATGATGAGGAGTTTTGCTGGATCCGGGAGAAAAACAGAATAGTTTTCAAAACCAAGACCATCTATAATCCCAAGCCAATTGTCTAAGAGTATATTTCATGTCTATTTCTGAATTGATATTAATTATTCACTGCCTTTCGAATTCTTTTACAAATATTTGTTATCTCTTGATTACTTCTCTTCAACGTAAGATTTTCAACAGCGAGTTTTCGCTAAGCATGGCTAAGACAATTTGGGCTTAACTTCAAGGACTTATGACATCCGGCCATAGCATTCATGATCAGCCTGAGTAGCATGGAAATCTAGAGGCAGCAGTTTGACTCATCAAGTCTCTGGGTTTCTTGGGCAAATTTGGTTGAATAATACCCGCGTGATCATGACTTGCCTGTGTGCTGGAATAGTACTGATACTACCATATGCATTGCCAGGCTTGATGGCGCTGTATTACTTTCAACTGAGAATGCCTTCGTGGCCTGACTGCCTGGCAAATATGTTGGACTAATAATGACTGGTAGTCTTATCTTCGTAACGAAATTTTGTAGTGATACATACTGCCATCGAGCCACGCCAGTGTGAGGAATTTTTAAGCACCACGGTACGCTCTTCTCATACTTTTAATGCGGTTTGCTTGTGTGGTAAATCTGTCCTGATAATGTCTGTGGCGGCCGATCTTCAGTTAGGTGCTTTTCCTGCAACAAGTTTGGGCACTACCAAAGCTTTTGCCTTTCTCGGCAATCCAGGAGCCCGGAAAAAAAGAGAGAGAGAGGTTTAGCAGCCTTAACTGCAGGGTTGCAGCAGCAACCTAAAGATGTGACGTGGGAAAATGGAACGTACCAGGACGATCGAACGATCAATGGCTCCTCTTTGTGCATTAATAAGTAGTCATGGTGGGCTTAATTTTCGTCTTTAGTCCCTATTTTAGTTTTATATTTCCAGGGATTTACTAACGAATTAAAATTTCAGTAGTTCTTGATCGGGTTGAGTGGCTCCTTCTGGTATAAATCATATCCCGGTAGCCACCAGAAGTCCTGTGCTCACTTGTATTTGAGTTGACCTTTCCTGGTCGAAAAGCTTGGTACTAACAGACTTAATTCGTCTTGTTGTTGTCATTTAGTTAGACCATAGGTAAAGCCACTATGGCTATATTCGAATCTCTTTACTATTTATACCGAAAGGTAAGATAGTGATTACCTCAGTGATTAACACCGAAGAAATATGGCACGCTAGGGAATGAGACCGTTTAGTGTACGAAAGTATATTCCATGCGGAATTCTTTTTTGGGGGCTATTTGCGCCCGAAATACGATCCAAAGAAAGAAGTGTCTTTTCTTTCCTGGCTTGTTTTCTTTCGTCGCGTGGGTTACTTTAGAACATTCTCCTGCGTCGTTGTCAGTCGTTGTCCAGAAAGGCAACCTCGTCGTATCGCGTATCCCGTGGTCCCCCTTCTCGTCAGGTGGTTTCTATATACCCCTTTAACTTCCTTTTTACTTCTATTCATACAAGTCAGCTTTGTTTATGTCGCCAGTCAGGTTTCCAGCTGCTGCGGTCGTATCGAGCCGTTCAACCCACATATTCATCACCTTGTGGTCGTTTCTTAGTGAACTGACCTGCTATGCTCGGTTTAATTCGTTTGTTTGTTTGTTTGTTTGTTTTTTTTTTCTAAACTTCGAAACACTGTCTCGCCTTTGCTCAAACTTCAACAAAATTGTTCGCTGACGGTCTTGCTTTGTTTCCGGCGGGATTATTTTTCATGCATTTTTAGCCCTCATTCTTCATTTTAGCGCCTTAATGTGCTGTAAACCACCTCTAAATTTAATTAGAGCATTTGTTTTTGCCTTGTTATTTCAAACATATCAGCAACGCTTTTGGAACTTTTGCAAACATTGGCACCATTTGGGTAACTTTAATAAATAAAATGACCACTTTTAGAGTTGTTTTGGACAACTTTTGAGAAATCATGGGGCAACTTGTGGCTGAGCCAAGTCACAGGACCTTCAACGCTGAGCATCTGACCCAGACGACTAATGAAACGGCCATATTATATTATAAATCTTAGACGTATTATCGGTCTAAGTAGTAAAACCGACGAATTAAACTAAACTATAGAAAGCCCACGGCTCGGCACGTTTTTAGAGGAATTCGTCTCTCTTTTTTGCTTGTTTAGCTGTAGATGTATTTGAATTAGCTTATCTACCGAAAAGTTTTATACAACGGATTTAAGAAGAATCATAATGTCCAATGTCCTTTATCAGTTGTCAGTAAAGCCGACCTACAAAGGTCCCGGTCAGGTTTTGTAGGCTATTTCTCAGTTTTCAGGTAAAACTTTCGCCTGTTGTCAATTCTCTTATATTTAGGCAATTTTTATCTGAGCTGGTTATGGCCAGCATAGGCTATAATCGGACAATATTTTCTCAGACCTTAATATATCAGGCAACTTGTGTGTTTGCTGGTTGTCAGAACCGACTGGCTTGTTGAAGCCATCCTTTTTTGTAGTTTTCTGGTTGGAGATGTATGAGTAGTCTAGTTAGCATTATTTAGTTCGCAGTATTTCTACATTCAGTCTGTAGCTTCGTATGGATCAATTTTGCAATATATTGTTTCAAATTACTCGAACAATAAACTTTATCACCTTCTCAATTAGTGATCCATGGAATAATGGGCGGTTTAGATATTTCACAAAACTTACCAGAACTCTAATGCATCAGTGAATCCCAGCAGTGCCCATCCCCCCCCCCCCGGGCAACCGCGGGGCATTTGCTCACGTTGTCAGTCCCGGGGATGGGGCATTTGCAATTTTATCGCGGCCCGGGGGCTGGGCATTTGCGTACCCCGGGGCGACCCCCGGGCATTTGACAAACGTGTTTTCGAAAGTGCCGTGGATGAGTTCATCCGGAAACACGAGGCGTTTGTTAAGCAATGACTTTTCCGTCAGGGACTAGGGAAACTTGTAGATGTTTTAAAGGTGTGTTTTCTCAATTTTAGATATTTCCCATTACTTGTAAGCATATAAATATAAGCGACAAGGTGACCTATATTTTGTTTATCACAAAACAATCACTGACGTGAACACGACTATTTTGCATTTCGCATTCAAAACTAGCCTAGCATTTTTTAAATTCATGAAAGTGGACTCAAAATACTTAAGGTTTGCGAATTCAAATGATGCGATCTTCAAGAAAGATCTTGCGAGCTTAAAATTAAATGCATCATCATTTAAAATGTCTTGATTCCTCACATAAAAAGTAGCCTGCGAAAACAGGTACCTATCATCGCTCGCGGCTGGAGGCACGTCCGCCGCGAGCCCAGCTATGCTCTAGTAAACTGTTAAAAACAAATATAAAGAAATAAATATAATCAGAATCAACTAACACGTACTGTTGTCCTTGAAGTCTTACCGTTGCATTAAAATACTGAACAGTTGAACATTTTATTCACTGATTAATAAAAAAAACTGCAGAGGTGTTGGAGGGCAACGATCCCGGGGGCGGGGCATTTGCCCTCTTTCTTCGTCCCCACCTCGGGGCATTTAGACAGCTTATGTGTCCCCACCGCGGGGAATTTGCCCATTTATTTAAAAAAAAAAAAGGCTAATGCCCGGGAAATAGCCCGGGGGGGGGGGGGGAGGTGGGCACTGCTGGAATTGACTGACGCTTAAGCGTGAATGAACTTCTCTAATTAACGGGAAAGGAAATGTGATCGGGGTGGAGAGGGCGTAAGGTGGAGAGGGTAAAATTGTCGTCGTCGGACCTTCACAATTCGACACCTGTCGACTCAGAAGTCGAGTCTAGTAATGTTACGTTCAATGCATGTGCAGAGAAGATAAAACTACACCTTATGCAAACAAATAAGGTGCCCATGCAATGTATACCTCCTTCTATGAAAGTGTTTTGAAAAGTGAAACAAGTGCAGTGATTCAAGAATATCGCAGCTCAAATTTACGAAATTTTAGGAATGTCATGAGAATAAACCCGAGGTTAAGATATTGAAAATATAATTTTGTGTTGAAAATTTGTAACGTACACGTCTTATTAACCAAGCGCGAGTTCTGCACTGGGAGAATATCGGCCCGAGGTCTTGAAGATACAGACTGAGCGCAGCAAGGTCAAGCAGAGGGCCAATGTCCTCTAAGTACGGTCTGATCAAGTATGGTTAATACGATATTTATTACACGAGTGAAAAAAAAAAAACTGTTACGAACACGAACCGATCAAGGGCGCAATTGTGATTGGGAGCTGAGCAGAAGAAAACTTATGTGTCATGCTACACAAAGCAAAAGGGAAAGCTGGAGAGTTAAATGAAAAAGATAAGGAATCTACTATGTGAAAGCAAGTTCTTTCTGAAACGTAAGCCATAAAACTATCAGAAAATGTCAGTCGTGCGGGATCATTCGGGACAGTTCCCGGTCCAGTATTGGGAGGATGTTGGACCGGCAGTAGAGCAATATCTGATTGGTCGTGTTCACGTCAGTGATTGTTTTGTGATACATACAAAATTATGTTTCAATCAAACCGAATAAAGAGCCTTCCGCTAAACGTCAAAACTAGCCAAAAACACCACCAAAACAGCACTAGCCGTATGTTCGTGGCTAATAACATTTCTGCACTTTTATGTGTGTCATATCAGTCTCTATTACCTGCAGTTTTGTTCCAAAACTACTCAACGATATGAAAGTCATGATAGGACAGATAATCTGACGTTGTTTCACCATATTCCATTTTATATCTCAGAACATATATAAAACAATAGAAGAGCTAGATTAGTTGGTTGAAGACATTTACTTGCTACTCAGACTTTCATGCTTTTTCCGAAGCAATCATCAGGCAACTCTGTGTAGCAAGTAAATGTCTTGGACCAACTAATCCAGCTCTTTACTTCTACTGTTATACATTGCTCTAGTCTAACTACTAAGCACTCTAATAGCCGATGAGGACCTTTTTCTTTCCAAGAATATTCAAGATAATAATTTCAGCAGAAAATCGGCAGAAAAAATAAAAGTATTCAGCCTCGCCCTGAAAACAACATTGTTACATCAATAAAACTACACACGCACGCCAAACACGAACATGCGAGTAAACCTGTGAAGTGTAAGCCAAGCCGGGAGAGAACTCGTGCTACATGAATGTTTAGCTGGCGCCACAGGCGCCAGGTGGGTTGAGGCATATATATCAAATATACTGGTTCATCTGTTTTCTTAAGCATCTCATCGTTAAAGAAAAAAGAAAAGAAAAGAAAAACTTAAACAAAAAGAACGCAGAATTAAACAAAAGCATTGATTCGGATAATAAAAGATTCGAAAGCGCAAGCAAATGTTGTTATCCAGAAACAATTATTTTACATGAAAACAACAAGGATTTCTTGCTAGAATTTCTTGCGATTTCAAAATCCTATGCTGTTAGTTTGGCAAGTTCTATTAAATGGAAACTTAAAGAGGAAATATTTACCCTAAATGCATTTTTTGCGATTTTAAAGTTCTTGGCTGTTATCCTTGGGAGTTCTATGAAATGGAAACTTAAAAGAAAAATGTTTTATTCACTTTCGAATGCCTTCTTGAGTATACGGGGGCAATTGAATAGCTTTTTCTTTTCTTTGCGTATTTCCGGAATTTTAATATTTTTTGGATATTATCTTTGCCAGTTTTTCGAAAATGAAAAAATGAAAATGTTCTTCACCGATTTTGATCACCAAATTCCAAAAGAAAAAAGTGCCCTCAACCTTCGGCCTGTGGCCGTAGTCAATGCCTTCGGCAAGTTTTACTGGATATGGACATTAAAATGAGGTCAAACCAAGGTAGAACATTACTCTTTTAGTCAGTTTATTATTTTATTCGTTTATGAAATAGGAAGCAGTTTCTATTTCCTATCGTGTTGTAGACACACAAGTGGAACTGTGGGAGAACGAGAAATGGTTACACTTGCATCATGTAAGCGGTTCAAAATGCGACCAGGTATAAATAAAAAAACAAAACCTCGCTTTGATGCAGCAAAACAAGGTTGAATTCGCAAAAACTGTCGGCAAGTGCTGTTAGTTAAGTGACTGGTTCCTCGTTTGTTTTAGGCTGCCTAAGGCCGCCAACCGTCTGCCAGTTTTAGTCACTATTATTCGTAAATACTAATCGTACTTTCTGATACGCTTTGGTTAGCATATCAGGAGAGTTTGGTCGACCCATGGTTCGTAGTGTCGCCAAAATACCCATGGCGATCGAAACCTAACAAACCTGCTATGCTACCGAAGCATAACAAATAAGGTATGATTTGGTATTTGGACAAGTGACCATGGCAACGTAGCCATATCAGGTCAGTGACTTGATGTCACACCGTCTCCGGACAATAGACACGGTTTCCGATTTGCTTATTGCTAATTTGGGTGCGGTTGATCATCAAATCGAAGACAGGCGAATAAAAAAAGGGCCTGAGTTTATTCGATAGAAGTACGGCGTTTATTGCGCGTTTTATCCAAAGACGTTTTTTAACAATAATTATCACGCTGTTTTTGAGTGTTGTATTATTATTATTATTATTATTATTATTATTATTGTTCAAGTACAGAAAGAGCTTTTTTCAATCATGATGGACTCACTTTAAAGTCTGGCTTCCCATAAATTGCAAATTGGCCTCAGGTTACGGTAACGCTTTGCATATCCGTGTCATGTTTTCAGTGTTATTCTAAGCTAAACAAAATGCACTGAGATGCGTAGGACGTTCCCTTTCAACATAGCGATAAACAATCAAACGACACTCTACCCCACCTAAAGACATAAGAACTATTTTCTTTTCAGAAATTAGCCCTGAACCAAAAGAAGAAGATACAAGGTACTTACTTTGCCCTTGCTCCAGAGGACAAGACGATTGGGACTCTTCTACTTTTTTTTGTCCATCGCAGATTCCTTAAAGGAAATGACATTCAGCATTTACCAGAAAATTTTTTCTCAATGTCCACTCTTAAACTAGATACTGAAGGTAGTTATTTATTTATTAATTTTTGATTTATTGTTTTTAAACTGGTGTTTTTGTCTATCGCAGATACCTACAAGGAAATAATATTCAGAATTTACCAGAAAATGTTTTCTCCGGCTTGGGGAGGTTGTTGGTGCTGTAAGTATATCAATCAGTGTTTCAAATTCTAATTGTAAATTCCATTTACATCATGCCAACTCCAACCCTTGACTTCTGTTTTTTTTTTCTTTTTGTTTTTTTTTACACATTTTCGTCTCGGAAAAGTCAGACTTTAGTGAGCTTGCAATGCCTGTTAAGTATACTGAACAACATTTTATATACTGGTAGGCCAATTGCAATATCTTTAAATTCTTGTTTGGTTCCGAAAACTTAGGGGAATAAAACAAAACACGATATTCATTCATTCGTCAACCTCGCCGATCTGATTTCTTATTTCTTACTGCTCTTACCCCAGTTAAAGGTAAGAACTAAGCTACAAAACTCCCCCCTCCACCCCGTCCCTTATTTCCGGCCAACTTCAAACATGGCTACTGCCTGCATTGACTTCATGTCAAAAATAGTGTTCAAAAAATGTTCGATGTTGTTGTGTATAGCGGTTAATGGATACGGGATGTATAGGCCAGAAATTAAAAGGATATGGGTTACTCAAACCCCTCCCCCTCTCAACGGGACAGAACATTTTTGCACATTTTTTTGTAATATTTGCGCGCAAATATCCCTATGCTATAAACCTCAGGGGGTGTCTAATCGAGATCAATTACAACAATGAATAATCAATGAGTAAACGATGGGTAATCAACTGATTATTCATTGATTATTGGCGATAATCAATAAGTAATCGGTGAGTAATCGAAGCCCAATAATTTGTGGCCTATCGATTACTAAACGATGTCATTAATTAATCATTGATGACATTGATTTGCCATTGATATTATTGATTACTCATTGATGACTTATTGATTACTCATCGATTACCCATCGATTACTCATCGACTATCATTCTGTGTTAATATTACAAATTTCTTGCTTTTTTGTATCGATATTTTGTTCATTCTTTTAGGTGTTTGTCTTTTTTAATAGACTTTCTTATTAACGTAATTACGCCTGCGCCTAAGGCCAAACAACGTACCGGCATATCGACACATATAGATCAGTAACAGCAAATGCAGACTTGGAATCAATCACTAATCGATGACTGAAAATTTTGTGCCTATCGATTACGCATCGAGTGCTCATTGTTCATCGGCGATAATCAAGGACTAATCAACTGATTTCCCATCGATTACCTATCGATTACTTATTGATGTCATTGATGTCATCGATTGCATACCCCTGGAAACCTATACAATTATCTTTCGAGAACCAAGAAAATCAGCGTTTTACCACGCTGTATCGCACGTCAAGCTTTGACATAGTCATGATACACCCAGTACGCGGTATAAAAAGATGCTTCCAGCAGCATATTTCATCACATCCTTTCATACTGTGCAGACCGGACGTTTGCCTGCTAAGTAGCTCAAGCAAAACAAACACAAGCAAGTTAAAAACCGGCAGCAACAGCAAAAACATCAATAAACTAATACATCTCACAAATACTGTTCCCTGAGCATTTCTAATCACCTTGTAATACGTCGTCAGTTCACACTTCTTTTTATGCTTCTTTGTAGAATCATCTGCAACCTTAGCCCACTAAGTTTTGCTCTTCACAACATAACTTCCGATAACTCGAGTTGACCACAAGGCTAGACGTTTCGACTCCCATTGGGTATAATGGACAACATTCGCCATTTTGACTAGAGGAGAGTCAGTCCCTATTGCACTTTTAGCTAGCTTTTTCCATCTTTTAACTATACGCTTGATAGTTTTGGTGTTCATAGATTCACTTGGCTGAGCCCTGCTAATTTGTCATGAAATCGAGCACGAACGCATGAAAAGCTAGCCTAAGTTTGCTGAATAGAAGTGCAAGTACAGCTTTAAGTGCGCGCTTCTTTTCAGAGTGTATTTGAAAAGGAATAACCATGGTGTTCTTTTTTGTTGTTGCTTATTTATTTTATCGTTTTAAGCTCAGCAAAAGCGTTTTCTTTTCTTTTCTTTTTTTTTTTTCAAACTTAGGTCTGGTCTCCCATTAATAGTTAGTCTGTCCACAAACTCTCTATTTTGCCTTAAGTTCGTCTAGATCCCAAGCAAAAATATTATTAACCACTGGGGATTTGAAAAAGCTCTGCCCTGAGAAAAAAAGAAATCGCTTTGCGCCCGCTTCGCAGCCGGTATTGCGCGCTGTAAGAAAAATAACCAAAAAATAAACGTCTCTGAACAGACAAATTAACTGTAAATTGGCTGCAGGCTAAAAAGCATATCAATGTTATTTTTCCCATTGTTACTCTGATCTAAACAAAATGAACTAAAACCAGGACAAACAAGGAAGCTCCCCCACCCTACCCACCCCACTTCTAATCCTATAACCGGTCAAGAGGATGATGATTGGACTCGGATGATTGATAAAATCATCGTTTGCTGTTTCCTCTACGAGGACACATCAAGATTATTTGTCATGAACAAAAAAATATATATTGTATGCGGTTACTATCAAATGAGTTTTCTAGTAATCGCTCTGAGAAAGCAAAAGGGGGTTGAATTAGCAAAAGTTGTTGGCATGTGCCGGTGTGCTGTGTGGTAAAGTGATTGATAATCCGATTTCTTCTGAGCTGTCTAAGGCCGCCATCTGTTAACCAGTTTTGGTCACCATTTTTACGCTTTGGTGGCATGCATATCAGGCGAGTTTCGCCGACCCATGTTTCGAAGTGTCTCCAAAATACCCGTGGTGACCGAGGCCAAACAAGCCTGATGTGTTGTCGAAGCATACAAAAAGGTGGGATTATGAATTTACCGTACTGAAAATTCGGCCGAGTTGCCATAAAAACGTGGCCATATCATGTCAGTGGCTTCATATCGCACGGTGTCAGGACATCAGGTACGGCTTCTGATTGGCAGATGGCTATTCTGGGTGCAGTAGATCATCAAATCGAAGACAGAATGGTGAAAAACGGCCTGAGTTTATGGAATGCACTAGAAGTACGGCGATTATTGCATGCGCGCTTTCTTTTACGGGCAGAAATTATTACGCTTTTATTCTTTGTTTATTTTACCGTTTTAAGAGCACCTTTTTTTCGTGACCGAGTGAGAGGTGGCACATGGTCCAAAAAACTACTATCCTCAGATTTCGCTCAAAGATACCCCATGATGAATTAATAAACGTGGTATAATTTTTTTTTGCTTAGATCTATTTTAGTTTTCCAGAAAATTCGCAAAAAATTGTACAAGATGCCGACCATGCACTTCAAAAATGGTGGACATTAGCGCGCCGAGTATCAGCACAAGAACTTCGCTCCTGAAAAGTGCAAAAGCAAGTTCACTTTTCTTCTATTTGTATATATATGTGTGGGAGGTATTGGCAAATTATTTAAGCCAAAAACAAGAATTTTCCGTCTAATTTTGAATTCACGGCTCGTGTTTAAAAATCACCAATTGATGGTTTTAATTTCTAATTTTGGAGCATTTTTTCAAGACACGTTTTTCCTATGCGGTATAACTCCGAATCACTTGAGATTAAAGTTGTGATTAGTGGAGATGTTCTTCTTTTCAAGGATATAAATATTAGTTTGGGGCTTTTAATTACCGCACGGAAAATACACCCTATATTTCGGAAAAATCTCTATCTCGAGGTGTCAACAACTACAAATAATAGAATTAGAGTTTCTGTTGTCGAACCTCAAATTAAAAGCAAATCTTAGTTCTTAGCATCCTATTAAATAAAAATCAATACTGATAAGCTCAGCTTGTAAATCCAGTGGCTGTAGATGGGGCTTTATCCCCATTTTCTGTTCATAATAATCGTCTTATAAATTTTCCGTTCAACAGTGTTTACCGCACGAGTAACCGATGTGAACAGTACCTGGATGGCTCTTGTAGAAACATCGCAATTCTTGGCAGTATCAAGCATTTCTTAACTTCTATCCTTCTATAACGTTCAAGGGAGCTTGAAACAAGTAAATTCTAACCATGTTAGTGGTCAAAACGAGCAAAATTACCGAATCCCGTACTAACATGTTCAATACATGTATTGTTTGTACGTCACGCAATGGCATGCCACACGCCTTTTGAGGAAGTCCCGCGAAAATGGAACTTTGAGGGGTGCTATATTTTGCGGAAAAGCCAATAGTTTGGTTTTGTTTGTTTGTTTGTTTCTTTTTTAGCACCGTTTATTTTATATAGCATAGCTTGAATAGCGCCTGCACTTTTTTCAGGGAAAGAAATAGCAGGCACTGACTGTCGCAGCATGTAAATGCGGTTTTCCTGATCTGGTTTCGTCGA
>NC_138154.1:10462317-10582317 GCF_964199315.1 Orbicella franksi
TGAACTTCTCTAATTGACGGGAAATGTGATTGGGGTGGAGAGGGTAAAATTGTCGTCTTCGGGCCTTCACAATTCGACACCTGTCGACTCCGAAGTCGAGTCTAGTGATGTTACGTTCAATACATGTGCAGAGAAAATAAAACTACACCTTATGCAAACAAATAAAGTGCCCATGTAATTTATACCTCCTTCTACGAAAGTATGTAGAAACGTGATACAAGTGCAGTGATTCAAGAATATCGCAGCTGAAATTTACGAAATTTTAGGATTGTCATGACGATAAACCCGAGGTTAAGACATTGAAAATATAATTTTGTAATATATATGTCTTATTAACCAAGCGCGAGTTCTGTACTGGGAGAATGTCGCACCGAGGTCTTGAAGATACAGACCGAGCGCAGTAAGGTCACTACACTGAAAAAAGACCGAGAGCCAATATCCTCCAAGTATGGTTTCGAGCAAGTATGGTTAATAGGACATTTATTACACGAGCTACACGAGCGAAAATTTAAAAAAAAAAAAAAAAAAAAAAAAACTGCCAGGAACACGTACCGATCAAGGGCGCAATTGTGATTGGGAGCTGAGCAGAAGAAAACTTATGTGTTATGCTAAAGAAAGCAAAGGGAAAGCTGGGGAGTTGAATAAAAAAGATAAGGAATTAATCTGCTATGTGAAAGCAAGTCCTTTCTGAAACGTAAGCCATAATACTACCAGAAAATGTCAGTCGTGCGGGATCATTCGGGACAGTTCCCGATCTAGTATTGGGAGGATATTGGACCGGCAATAGAGCAATATCTGATTGGTTGATTTTTGTTATTTAATATTTGAACTAGTTTAGTCGTGTAATAAAATACAAAATTATGTTTCATTCAAACCGAATAAAAAGCCTTCCGCTAAACGTCAAAACTAGCCAGAAACGCTACCAAAACATCACCAGCCGTATGTGCGTGGTTAATAACATTTCTACACATTTATGTGTGTCATATCAGTCTCTATTACCTGCGGTTTTGCTCCAAAACTACTCAACGATATGAAAGTCATGATAGGACAGATAATCTGACGTTGTTTCACTATATTCCATTTTATATCTAAGAACATATATAAAACAATAGAAGTAAAGAGCAAGATTAGTTGGTCCAAGATATTTACTTGGTACTCAGAGTTTCATCCTTTTTCCGAAACACTCATCAGGAAACTCTGTGTAGCAAGTAAATACCTTGGACCAACTCATCCAGCTCTTTACTTCTACTGTTATATATTGCTAAGTCTAACTACTGAGCACTCTAATAGCCGATGAGGACCTTTTTCTTTCTAAGAATATTCACAATAATATTTTCAGCATAAAATCGGCAGAAAAGTAAAAGTATTCAGCCTCGCCCTGAAAACAACATTTTTACATCAATAAAACTACGCACGCACGCCAAACACAAACATGCGAGTAAACCTGTGAAGTGTAAGCCAAGCCGCAAGAGAACCCGTGCTACATGAATGTTTAGCTGGCGCATACAAACGAAACCCACGCTATATACAGCTCCTTCTACCAGCGTGTGCAGAAATTTAAAGAGATATATACGTTTCTTAGGGAAATGCATATGCTAGCTATTTGTAGCAGAAGACAAGAAAACTCGACGCGTATGCTTGTGTATAGCTTGTTTTAGAAATGATCTTTAGCACGGAATATGTATATAGCGACGTTCCCCCAGGGAGTGGGGGTTGAGGCGTGACCAGCTTGTGAAAAAGGCGGCCGCGGTTGGTCATTTATGCAGTAACCCCTAAGCGACACGCATCGGTTTTTTATTATCATTTCAAAATGTGGTTCGATCTGCTTTAGAATGTTATTCGAAGTAAACATAACTTCGCCGTACTTAAAGCGAGTTGCGAGAGAGAAAGTGCACTCGTGTTTTCCTCGCTCTAGCGTACGCTAGTGCAATGTGTGTTGAGGCATATATTTCAAATATACTCGTTCATCTGTTTTCTTAAGTATCTCATCGTTAAAGAAAAAAGAAAACAAAACAAAAACTTAAACAAAAAAAAAAAAAACGCAGAATTAAAAAAAAAAAAAAAAAAAGCGTTGATTCGGATAATAAAAGATTCGAAAGCGAAAGCAAATGTTGTTATCCAGAAGGAATTATATTACATGAAAACGACAAGGATTTCTTGCTAGGATTTCATGCGATTTCAAAATCCTTTGCTGTTAGTTTTGCAAGTTCTATTAAATGGAAACTTAAAGACAAAATATTTACCCTACACGTATTTTTTTTGGCGATTTTAAGATCCTTGGCTGTTATCCTTGGATGTTCTATGAAATGGAAACTTAAAAGAAAAATGTTTTATTCGCTTTCAAATGCCTTCTTGAGTATACGAGGGCAAGTGAATGGCTTTTTTTTTCTTTGCGTATTTCCGGCATTTTAATACTTTTTGGATATTATCTTTGACAGTTTTTCAAAAATAAAAAAATTAAAATGTTGTTTGCCGATTTTGATCACCAAATTCCAAAAAAAAAAGCAACAACAACAACAAAAAAATGCCCTCAACCTTCGGCCTGTGACCCTAGTCAATGCCTCCGGCAGGTTTTACTTGATATGGACATTAAAAAGAGGTCAAACCAAGGTAGAAAATTACTCTTTTAGTCAGTTTATTATTTTATTCGTTTATGAAATAGGAAACAGTTCCTATTTCCTATCGTGTTGTAGACACACAAGTGGAACTGTGGGAGAACGAGAAATGGTTACACTTGCATCATGTAAGCGGTTCAAAATGCGACCAGGTGTAAATAAAAAAACAAAACCTCGCTTTGATGCAGCAAAAGAAGGTTGAATTCGCAAAAACTGTCGGCATGTGCTGTTAGTTAAGTGACTGGTTCCTCGTTTGTTTTAGGCTGCCTAAGGCCGCCAACCGTCTGCCAGTTTTAGTCACTATTATTCGTAAATACTAATCGTACTTTCTGATACGCTTTCGTTAGCATATCAGGAGAGTTTGGTCGACCCATGGTTCGTAGTCTCGCCAAAATACCCATGGCGATCGAAACCTAACAAACCTGCTATGCTACCGAAGCATAACAAATAAGGTATGATTTGGTATTTACTTTCCTAAATTTGGACAAGTGACCATGATAACGTAGCCATATCAGGTCAGTGACTTGATGTCACACCCTCTCCGGACAATAGACACCGTTTCCGATTTGCTTATTGCTAATTTGGGTGCGGTTGATCATCAAATCGAAGACAGGCGAATAAAAAAAGGGCCTGAGTTTATTCGATAGAAGTACGGCGTTTATTGCGCGTTTTATCCAAAGACGTTTTTTAACAAAAATTATCACGCTGTTTTTGAGTGTTGTATTATTATTATTATTATTATTATTATTCAAGTACAGAAAGAGCTTTTTTCAATCATGATGGACTCACTCTAAAGTCTGGCTTCCCATAAATTGCAAATTGGCCTCAGGTTATGGTAACGCTTTGCATATCCGTGTCATGTTTTCAGTGTTATTCTAAGCTAAACAAAATGCACTGAGATGCGTAGGACGTTCCCTTTTAACATAGCGATAAACAATCAAACGACACTCCACCCCACCTAAAGACATCAAAACTATTTTCCATTCAGAAATTAGCCCTGAACCAAAAGAAGAAGATACAAGGTACTTACCTTGCCTTTGCTCCAGAGGACAAGACGGTTGGGATTCTTTTACTTTTTTTTGTCCATCGCAGATTCCTTAAAGGAAATGACATTCAGCATTTACCAGAAAATTTTTTCTCAATGTCCACTCTTAAACTAGATACTGAAGGTAGTTATTTATTTATTAATGTTTGATTTATTGTTTTTAAACTGGTGTTTTTGTCTATCGCAGACACCTACAAGGAAATGATATTCAGAATTTACCAGGAAATGTTTTCTCCGGTTTGGGGAGGTTGGTCTATCTGTAAGTATATCAATCAGTGTTTCAAATTCTAATTGTAAATTCCATTTACATCGTGCCAACTCCAACCCTTGACTTCTGTTTCTTTTGTGTTTGTTTTTTTTTTTACACATTTTCGTCTCAGAAAAGTCAGACTTTAGTGAGCTTGCAATGCCTGTAAAGTATACTGAACAACATTTTATATACTGGTAGGCCAATTGCAATATCTTTAAATTCTTGTTTGGTTCCGAAAACTTAGGGGAATAAAACAAAACACAATATTCATTCATTCGTCAACCTCGCCGATCTGATTTCTTATTTCTTACTGCTCTTAACCCAGTTAAAGGTAAAAACTAAGCTACAAAACTTCCCCCTCCACCCCGTCCCTTATTTCCGGCCACCTTCAAACATGGCTACTGCCTGCATTGACTTCATGTTAAAAAAAGTGTTCAAAAAATGTTCGATGTTGTTGTGTATAGCGGTTAATGGATACGGGATGTATAGGCCAGAAATTAAAAGGATATGGGTTACTCAAACCCCTCCCCCTCTCAACGGGACAGAACATTTTGGCACATTTTTTTGTAATATTTGCGCGCAAATATCCCTATGCTATAAACCTCAGGGGGTGTCTAATCGAGATCAATTACAACAATGAATAATCAATGAGTAAACGATGGGTTATCAACTGATTATTCATTGATTATTGGCGATGATCAATAACTAATCGGTGAGTAATCCAAGCCCAATAATTTGTGGCCTATCGATTACTTAACGATGTCATTAATTAATCATTGATGACATTGATTTGCCATTGATATTATTGATTACTCATTGATGAATTATTGATTACTCATCGATTACCCAACGATTACTCCTCGACTATCATTCTGTGTTAATATTACAAATTTCTTGCTTTTTTGTATCGATATTTTGTTCATTCTTTTAGGTGTTTGTCTTTTTAAACAGACTTTCTTATTAACGTAATTACGCCTGCGCTTAAGGCCATACAACGAACCGGCATATCGACACATATAGATCAGTAACAGCAAATACAGATTTGGAATCAATGACTAATCTATGCAATCAATCACTAATCGATGACTAAAAATTTTGTGCCTATCGATTACGCATCGAGTGCTCATTGCTCATCGGCGATAACCAAGGACTAATCAACTGATTTCCCGTCGATTACCTATCGATTACTTATTGATGTCATTGATGTCATCGACTGCATACCCCTGGAAACCTATACAAGAAGAAAATCAGCGTTTTACCACGCTGTATCGCACGTCAACCTTTGACATAGTCATGATACACCCAGTACGCACTATAAAAAGATGCTTCCAGCAGGATATTTCATCACATCCTTTCATACTGTGCAGACCGGACGTTTGCCGCTAAGTAGCTCAAGCAAAACAAACACAAGCAAGTTAAAAACCGGCAGTAACAGCAAAAACATCAATAAACTAATACCTCTCACAAATACTGTTCCCTGAGCATTTCGAATCACCTTGTAATAAGTCGTCAGTTCACACTTCTTTTTATGCTTCTTTGTAGAATCATCTACAACCTTAGCCCACTAAGTTTTGCTCTTCACAACATAACTTCCGATAACTCGAGTTGACCAGGAGGCTAGACGTTTCGACTCCCATTGGGTATAATGGACAACACTCGCTATTTTGACTAGAGGAAACTCAGTCCCTATTGCACTTTTACCTAGCTTTTTCCATCTTTTAACTATACGTTTGATAGTTTTGGTGTTCATAGATTCACTTGGCTGAGTCCTGCTAATTTGTAATAAGATCGAGCACGAACGCATAAAAAGCTGGCCTAAGTTTGCTGAATAGAAGTGCAAGTACAGCTTTAAGTGCGCGCTTCTTTTCAGAGTGTATTTGAAAAGGAGTAACCATGGTGTTCTTTTTTAATGTTGCTTATTTATTTTATCGTTTTAAGCTCAGCAAAACCGTTTTCTTTTCTTTTTTTTCTTTTTTCAAACTTAGGTCTGGTCTCCCATTAATAGTTAGTCTATCCACAAACTCTTTATTTTGCCTTAAGTTCGTCTAGATCCCAAGCAAAAGTATTATTAACCACTGAGGATTTGAAAAAGCTCTGCCCTGAGAAAAAAGAAATCGTTTTGCGCCCGCTTCGCAGCCGGTATTGCGCGCTGTAAGAAAAATAAGCAAGAAATAAACTGTAAATTGTAAATTGGCTGCGGGCTAAAAGGCATATCAATGTTATTTTTCCCATTGTTACTCTGATCTAAACAAAATGAACTAAAACCAGGACAAACAAGGAAGCTCCCCCACCCTACCCCCCTCCCCTCCTAATCCCATAACCGCTCAAGAGGATGATGATTGGACTCGGATGGTTGATAAAATCATCGTTTGTTGTTTCCTCTACGAGGACACATCAAGATTATTTGTCATAAACAAAAATATATATGTATATATATATATATATATATATATATATATATATATATATATATAGGCAATTGTGGAAAACGAGGACGGACAACTTCGAGCGAAAAAAAATATATATACAGTAAAAAATCTAAGAAATCTAAAAAAAGGTTTAAAAATTTAATAAAAATAAACGTTTCGGTCAAAGACCTTCATCAGTTGCAGTGCAAGTGAATAATAAATTACAATAACCTTAAATAAGTTTACAGTATAAAAAATGACATCATATTACAAAGATGATTACATAACAGGGCGTGGTAACACATGAAAACGAAAAAATTAACCAATGATAAACAATCGGTGATTACTAAGCGAGATACTATGACAATGCGGTACAAAACTCAAAAGACACAAACCAAATAAGAATAAATAATCGAATATAATACAAATAAGATTAATATCAAAAAAGTAACGCGATTCGTCGAGTCAGCCGAAAGTGTGAAGGGACCCGCGTGTAAAATATTCAATGTTCAAAAAAGGCGGTCCCAAAATCCCCGAACAAAGCCCTTGAAACTATGCCGCGGCAAGGCACAACAGGCGCCCTAAACAGGGCCCTTAAACAACAATAATGTAATAAATTCCCCGATGGGGGCCCCTGAGAAAACCTAGCGCTAACAAAGCTAACAAGATCCAAGGTCAGGGCCTTTGAACACCTGAACTAAGATAACCGCCAAATTTGCAAGTTATTTTTGCGCTAATTGTAGTTTATTCTTTTTTTCGAGTGGAATTCCTGACGTTTATTCAAGCCAAAAGGTGCCAGAGAGAACAACTGTGCACTCCAATATGCCTCTTTAGTGATTAAAAGCTTTTCGATGTTACTTGTATTGTTTGCATTTATCTGCACTTGATCAATACACTGGAAAGAAAAGTCGTTTAAGTCGTGCGGTGTTCTGTTGAAATGCACCGCTACCTCACAAGTCTTTTTCTTGGTCAGCATAGCAGACTTGTGGTTGCGAAATCTAACTCTAAAATCTGTTGTTGTAGAGCCAATGTATTGTAAGTTACATTTCTTACACGAAGCCAAATAAATGATATTTTTTGAATCACAGGAAAGTTTCAATCGTATCTTATAGCTCTTGCCTGTTTGAAAACTTTGGAAAGAATTTGATTCAACAAAGTAGTTGCGACAGAGATCACATATTGTTCTTTTGCATTTAAAGCAACCCTTAACCTCAACAACCTCTTCAATCTTAGTGTTAGAGCCATAACGAGATGGCGCTAACAACTCCTTAAGGTTTTTAGATCTTCTTAGATTATTGTATGCGGTTACTATCAAATGAGTTTTCTAGTAATCGCTCTGAGAAAGCAAAAGGGGGTTGAATTAGCAAAAGTTGTTGGCATATGCCGGTGTGCTGTGTGGTAAAGTGATTGATAATCAGATTTCTTCTGAGCTGTCTAAGGCCGCCATCTGTTAACCAGTTTTGGTCACCATTTTTACGCTTTGGTGGCATGCATATCAGGCGAGTTTCGCCGACCCATGTTTCGAAGTGTCTCCAAAATACCCGTGGTGACCGAGGCCAAACAAGCCTGATGTGTTGTCGAAGCATACAAAAAGGTGGGATTATGAATTTACCGTACTGAAAATTCGGCCGAGTTGCCATAAAAACGTGGCCATATCATGTCAGTGGCTTCATATCGCACGGTGTCAGGACATCAGGTACGGTTTCTGATTGGCAGATGGCTATTCTGGGTGCAGTAGATCATCAAATCGAAGACAGAATGGTAAAAAACGGCCTGAGTTTATTGAATGCACTAGAAGTACGGCGATTATTGCATGCGTGCTTTCTTTTACGGGCAGAAATTATTACGCTTTTATTCTTTGTTTATTTTACCGTTTTGGAGCACCTTTTTTTTGTGACCCAGTGAGAGGTGGCACATGGTCCAAAAAACGACTACCCTCATATTTCGCTCAAAGATACCCCATGATGAATTAATAAACGTGGTATGATTTTTTTGCTTAGATCTACTTTAGTTTTCCAGAAAATTCGCAAAAAAATTGTACAAGATGCCAACCATGCACTTCAAAAATGGTGGACATTAGCGCGCCGAGTATCAGCACAAGAACTTCGCTCCTGAAAAGTGCAAAAGCAAGTTCACTTTTCTTCTATTTGTATATATATGTGTGGGAGGTATTGGCAAATTATTTAAGCCAAAAACAAGAATTTTCCGTCTAATTTTGAATTCACGGCTCGTGTTTAAAAATCACCAATTGATGGTTTTAATTTCTAATTTTGGAGCATATTTTCAAGGCACGTTTTTCCTATGCGGTATAACTCCGAATCACTTGAGATTAAAGTCGTGATTAGTGGAGATGTTCTTCTTTTCAAGGATATAAATATTAGTTTGGGGCTTTTAATTACCGCACGGAAAATACACCCTATATTTCGGAAAAATCTCTACCTCGAGGTGTCAACAACTACAAATAATCGAATTAGAGTTTCTGTTGTCGAACCTCAAATTAAAAGCAAATCTTAGTTCTTAGCATCCTATTAAATAAAAATCAATACTGATAAGCTCAGCTTGTAAATCCAGTGGCTGTAGATGGGGCTTTATCCCCATTTTCTGTTCATAATAATCGTCTTATAAATTTTCCGTTCAACAGTATTTACCGCACGAGTAACCGATGTGAACAGTACATGGATGGCTCTTGTAGAAACATCGCAATTCTTGGCAGTATCAAGCATTTCTTAACTTCTATCCTTCTATAACGTTCAAGGGAGCTTGAAACAAGTAAATTCTAACCATGTTAGTGGTCCAAACAGGCAAAATTACCGAATCTCGTGCTAACATGTTCAATACATGTATTGTTTGTACGTCACGCAATGGCATGCCACACGCCTTTTGAGGAAGGCCCGCGAAAATGGAACTTTGAGGGGTGCTATATTTTGCGGAAAAGCCAATAGTTTGGTTTTGTTTGTTTGTTTCTTTCTTTTTTAGTACCGTTTATTTTATATAGCATAGCTTAAATAGCGCCTGCACTTTTTTCAGGGAAAAAAAATAGCAGGCACTGACTGTCGCAGCATGTAAATGCGGTTTTCCTGATCTGGTTTCGTCGATTGAATCCGGCTTAGGCCGGGATCTTATCAAATTGGACCGAATGTAGCTATTTGGCCGATGGTACCATTCAGTATTGTTTGCACGCTGTTTGTGCAGGGAAAGCTGTTGGGTAATATTTTTCTTCCTCTAAGTTCCATGCAGCCCCTGGGAGGAGCCTCGATATTATAGCTTCGGCCAGTAGAGATGAGAACTGTATACTAATCATCCGACATCTTACGGCACTAGCAAGTAGTGCCTCAGTCATACAAATCAGTGGCAGATCCAGACTTAGAGCTAAGGAAGGGGGCCCGGGTTTTTTTTGCTTGCCCTGCATGCTGTTCTTCCTTCTGCGATTTCTTTTACTCAAAATAAGGGGGGACGGCTCCCCGAGCCCCTCCCATAGATCCGCCACTGCAAATTGATAAATACTTAACTAATAAAGAAGCCTAAGCCGTGTATTACACTGTGGTAAAACACGACGGTCATTTGAGAACACGAGGGAAATGTAGAAAACACGAGCTACAGGCAAGTGTTTTCTACATTTCTCTCACCGCCCAGTGTTCTCAAATGTCCGGAGTGTTTCATCACAGTGTAATATATGGCTTAGGCGTCTTAGGCTTAGGCTTCATTTGCTTCATGATATAAAGGTAACGTGGCAAAAAACAATAAAAAACTTTTTCTATGTTTTATACTTTGATAAAGCATGGGTTTTTGATCAATCAGAGCGCGCGCAGGGTCCTATCTATATTATATAAAGAAATAACAGGGTTTGAAGTGTATTCAGTCAAAACATTTAATGATTTATATCATGTTTTCAAACATGTGACAACATAAAATTGAGCGTAATTGCTTCATCTTATCAAAAAAGAGTTGACCAGACATCTAGTATCTCTCTCAACTGAGGGGTTTAGTCTCAAACCGATACATACAGAAGCAGTCATACTACCATAGAATAAATCTTGGTTTTATTGGGTGTCTTGTGCACTTAGTTTCATTGCGTGACAAACATTAGCGACCTATTATTTTGGACACGACTCTACTAAATGCGCGTCTTCGGGCTTCAAAATTTGTTTACCTGCAACCATAAATAATTGAATCGTCGTTCACTATCATGCAGTCAAGTTACTCAGTTACTATAGCCGTATGAATTTCGAATATGGTTAAATGTGACAAAAACTACTATGTTTCGTGCAAGAGCCGTACGGTATGCTTGTTTATATATTGTGTCATTTGGTAAAACATGGCCGATGCGATGATAACAGTTTGAGTGCGAAAATAGCTATAAAACCCCATCTACAGCCACTGAATTTACAAAGTAAACTTATAACATTGATTTTTTTTTTTGTTTAATAGAATGCTAGCACTAAGATTTGCTTGGAATTTTGGGTTCGACAGAAGAGACTCTTATTCGATTATTTGTAGTTGTTGACACCTCGAGGTAGCGATTTTCCCGAAATAGAGCGTGCATTTTCCGTGCAGTAATTAAAAACCCCAAACTAATCTTTATAGCCTTGAAAAGAAGAACATTTCCAATAATCACAACTTTAATCTCAAGTGATTCGGAATTATACCGCATAGGAAAAACGTGTCATGAAAAAATGCTAAAAAATCAGATTTTGATAGCATAAAATATTGGTGATTTTTAAACAGGCGCTGTGAATTCAACTTTAGACGAAAAATCCTGGTTTTCGGCTTAAGTATTTGCCAATACCTCCCATACAAATACATAACAAGAAGAGAAGCGAACTTGCTTTTGCACTTTTCAGGGTTGAAGGTCTTGTGTTGATACTCGGCGCACTAACGTCCAAGATTTTGTAGCGGTTGGTATCATGTACAAATATACCACGTTTATTAACTGATCATGGGGTAACTCTGAGCGAAAGATGAGGGAAATCAATTTTTCAAGCATGTGCCACATTTTTGTGATTTCACCCGGTGTTCGGGAAGATTCTCTCTTAAGGTGATTCCTCAGAAATAAAAGTTGCAAACGATTTTTTTTTAACTTTCTCTGAATATTCGCTACCCAGAACTCTTTCAAGAAATACAATTGAAAAGAAGGTCACCAATCTCTCAAAAGATATATGATGGGCCAATTTTATCCCTTTTGTGACTTAAAACGTTTCTCCAGTCGTTGTTTTCAATGTCATAATTTGCATCCTAGAGTAATGGTTTTGTGGACTCTTTTAGCTATATCTTTTTTCTTTCCGAACATTTTTTAACTGTTTAGTTATAGGGAATAAATTGTATATCAAACGTCGGTAACTAAAAAAAAAATAGCTCACCGTGCTCGTTTAAGAGAAGACTAACTCGAAGGACATCTCTTCATGTTGTGTATATACACGCGTTCGTGAAGCGCGCGCAAATGACTTACCGTACCCTTGCCTTCGTCGTTTTTTTCCACAAATTTTCCACCTGCAAAAGTGAGTCTCTAGTGAGCCTGCTATGCTTGTAAAGTGTATCGATCAACGTTTAAAATAATAAAGGGGCCAATTGTAATATCTTAAACCTCTAACTTAGTTCTTTCCTTAGGGAAATAAAACAGAACAAATTATCTACTCATTATATCCTTCAATTTCGACTTGATTTCTACTTTTTTCTCCTAAGCCGTGTTTGAATTTTAATATATTTACAAACCAATTATGTTTTTTTTTAACCAATTGTACCTACATCTTTACTTTAATATTTTGTTTTCTTATACCACCTATAAACTAGTTGATGCGTGCTATAAACTCGGCTGCTTGTCTCTGGGACGCACCGTTACCATAGTTAAGTGTGTTGTTCGAGTAAAATAAACTGTCTATGTCTAATATACAGGGTACACTGGACAAAACGTTTTACAAGAAAAAAATTAAAACAAGCAAAGTGACGCGAATTAATTTTTTTTTTTGTTTTGATTTTCTTACACTTTATTTCCACACTTTTTCAGTTGTAACGCGACGATCCAGAACAGTTTTGTTCAGCGTACTATCGAAATTGCAACATTGCTTAATTCTACTTAAATCGCTCCAACACTAAATCCTGATTTTTTTTTTTTGCTCAAACTTCCAACATAATTGTTAGTTGACGGTCTTGCTTTGTTCCCGGCGGAATTATTTTTCATGCATTT
Organism: Orbicella franksi; assembly: GCF_964199315.1. Classification (NCBI taxonomy): domain Eukaryota; kingdom Metazoa; phylum Cnidaria; class Anthozoa; order Scleractinia; family Merulinidae; genus Orbicella; species Orbicella franksi. Next base: position 10,474,817 of record NC_138154.1, read on the forward strand.
TTAGCCCTCATTCTTCATTTTAGCGCCTTAATGTGCTGTAAACTACCTTTTAATTTAATTAGAGCATTTGTTTTTGCCTTGTTATTCCAAACATATAAGCAACGCTTTTGTAAACTTTTGCAAACATTCAGTTGGCACCATTTGGGTAGCTTTAATAAATAAAATGACCACTTTTAGAGTTGTTTTGGACAACTTTTGAGAAATCATGGGACAACTTGTGGCTGAGCCAAGTCACAGGACCTTCAACGCTGAACGTCTGACCCAGACGACTAAGGAAACTGCCATACTATAAATCTTAGACGTATTTTCGGTCTAAGTAGTAAAACCGACGAACTAAACTAAATTGTAGAAAGCCCATGGCTCTGCACGTTTTTAGTGGAATTCGTCTCTCTTTGGTGCTTGTTTAACTGTAGAGATATTTGGGTTGCATTATCTACCGAAACTTTTTATACATTGGATTTAAGAAGAATCATAATGTCCAACGTCCTTTATCAGCTGCCAGTAGAGCCTACCTACAAAGATCCCTGTCAGGTTTTTTTCAAAGGTTCTATTTGTCAGTTTTCAGGTAAAACTTTCACCTGTTGTCAATTCCCTTATTTTTAGGCAATTTTTATCTTAGCGGGTTGTGGCCAGCATAGGCTATAATCGGACAATATTTTTTCAGACCTTAACATGTCAGGCAACTTGTGTGTTTGCCGGTTGTCAGAACCGACTGGCTCGTTGAAGGCATCCTTTTTTGTAGTTTTCTGGTTGGTGACGGATGAATAGTTTAGTTAGCAGTATTTCTACATTCAGTCTGTGGCTTCGTATGGATCAATTTTGTAATATATTGTTTCAAATTACTCGAACAATGAACTTTATCACCTTCTCAATTAGTGATCCATTGGATGATGGGCAGTTTGGATATTTCACAAAGCTCACCAGAACTCTGAGCGTGAATGAACTTCTCTAATTGACGGGAAATGTGATTGGGGTGGAGAGGGTAAAATTGTCGTCGTCAGGCCTTCACAATTCGACACCTGTCGACTCAGAAGTCGAGTCTAGTAATGTTACGTTCAATACATGCGCAGAGAAAATAAAACTACCTCTTATGCAAACAAATAAAGTGCTCATGTAATGTATACCTCCTTCTATGAAAGTGTGTGGAAACGTGATACAAGTGCAGTGATTCAAGAATATCACAGCTGAAATTTACGAAATTTTAGGATTGTCATGAGGATAAACCCGAGGTTAAGATATTGAAAATATAATTTTGTAATATATATGTCTTATTAACCAAGCACGAGTTCTGTACTGGGAGAATATCGCCCCGAGGTCTTGAAGATACAGACCGAGCGCAGCAAGGTCAGTACACTGAAAAAAGACCGAGGGCCAATATCCTCCAAGTATGGTTTCGAGCAAGTATTGTTAATACGAAATTTATTACACGAGCTACACGAGCGAAAATGTAAAAAAAAAAAAAAAAGAACTGCCACGAACACGTACCGTTCAAGGGCGCAATTGGGATTGGAAGCTGAGCAGAAGAAAACTTGTGTGTTATGCTAAACAAAGCAAAGGGAAAGCTGGAGAGTTGAATGAAAAAGATAAGGAATCTGCTATGTGAAAGCAAGTTCTTTCTGAAACGTAAGCCATAAAACTACCAGAAAACGTCAGTCGTGCGGGATCATTCGGACAGTTCCCGATCTAGTATTGGGAGGATATTGGACCGGCAATAGAGCAATATCTGATTGGTTGATTTTTGTTATTTAATCTTTGAACTAGTTTAGTCGTGTAATAAAATACAAAATTATGTTTCAATCAAACGGAATAAAATGCAGGCCTTCCGCTAAACGTCAAAACTAGCCGAAAACACTAACAAAACATCACCAGCCGCATGTTCGTGGTTAATAAAATTTCTACACTTTTATGTGAGTCATATGAGTCTGTATTACCTGCAGTTTTTCTCCAAAACTACTCAACGATATGAAAGTCATGATAGAACAGATAATCTGACGTTGTTTCACCATAGAATGTATATAAAACAATAAAATTAAAGAGCTAGATTAGTTGGTCCAAGACATTTACTTGCCACTCAGAGTTTCATGCTTTTTCCGAAGCAATCATTAGGCAACTCTGAGTAACAAGTAAATATCTTGGACCAACTCATCCAGCTCTTTACTTCTACTGTTATATATTGCTCTAATCTAACTACTGAACTCCCTAATAGCCGATTAGGACCTTTTTCTTTCTAAGAACATTCAAGATAATAATTTCAGCATAAAATCGGCAGAAAAGTAAAAGTATTGAGCCTCGCCCTGAAAACATTTTTATATCAATAAAACTACGCACGCATGCCAAACACAAACATGCGAGTAAACCTGTAAAGTGTAAGCCAGGCCGGGAGAGAACCCCTGTTACATGAATGTTGAGCTGGCGCATACAAACGAAAGCCATGCTATATACAGCTCCTCAGGCTATCAGCGTGTGCAGAAATTTAAAGAGATATATACGTCTTCTTAGGAAAATGCATATGCTAGCTATCTGTAGCAGAAGACGAGAAAACTCGACCTGTATGCTTGTGTATAGCTTGTTCTAGAAATGATCTTTAGCATGGAATATGTAGCTAGCGACGATCCCCCCAGGGGGTGGGGGGTGGAGCCTGACTAGCATATGAAAAAGGCGGGCGCAGCTTGTGCTTTATGCAGTGACCCCTAAACGACACGAGTTACGACAGCGCTTTTTTATTATTATTTTGAGGTTGTGACTTCTTTCAAACCAGGGGTCGATCTGCTTTAGAATATTACTCGAAGTAACAATAATTTCGTCGTACTTAAAGCGAGTTGCGACAAGTGTAGTGTACTCGTGTTTTCCTCGCTCTTACGCGAGTGCAATATTATGTGTGTTAAGGCATATATATCAAATATACTCGTTCATCTTTTTTCTCAAGTATATCATCGTTAACGCAAAAAGAAAACAAAATAAAAACTAAAACACAAAGAACGCAAAGTTAAAAAAAGGCATTGATTCGGATTATAAAAGATTCTAAAGCGAAAGCAAAAGGTTGTTATCCAGAAGCAATATCAGTCATTTTACTCGGAAACAACAAGGATTCTACGACACTTATATATTTGTACTCCCATTTTATTCTTTGTCATTTTATTTCTTGCGATTTTAAAATCCTTTGCTGTTAGTTTTGCAATTTCTATTAAAGGAAAACTTAAAGAGAAAATATTTACACTACATGTATTTTGGCAGTTTTAAAATCCTTGGCTATCCTTGGGAGTTCTATGAAATGGAAACTTGAAGGAAAACTTCGCTTTCAAATGCCTTCTTGAGTCTACGCGGCCAATTGAAGGTTTCTTTTCTTTGCGTATTTCTGTCATTTTAATATTTTGGGGGTATTATGTTTGGCAGTTTTTCAAAAATGAAATAAAAAAAATAATAAAATAAAAATTTTCTTCGCCGATTGTGATCCCTAAAATCCAAAAAAAAAAAAAAAAAAAAGATGCCCTCAGTCTTCGGCCTATGGCCATAGTCAATACCTTCGGCAAGTTTTACTCGATATGGACATTGAGACAAGGTCAAATCGAGAGTAGAAAATTGCTCTTGTAGTTTTATTATTTTATTCGTTTATGAAATAGGGGACAGTTCCTATTTCCTATCTTGTTGTAGACACACGAGTGGAACTGTGGAAGAACGACAAATTGTTACACTTGCATCATGTAAGTGGTTCAAAAAACGACCAGGCAGTGAATACGAAAGGGCACGAAATTGAAGGAAAGTACGTGGAAACTGCTTTAATTCAGCTTACCAAAATAAATGATCAATTCATTCTCTACAGTCCTATGGTGGTGTATAACTTTTTTTTATGACGTTTATATTTTTTTAAGCAAAGAGAACCAAGCCTTGTTGCTTGATCTAAAATATCATGATATGAAAGCAATTTTACTATATGCCATTGGTCACAGAAATTAATGTCGAACTTGATATTTTGACATGCTTGTTTCCATGGTAGCGTTTCAATACCTGTTTTACCAAACTTTTGAATTTTTCATCTTTGCATTTTACTATCTCAATAGATTATTTACAGGGTTGAGACCAATTCGTTGTGTAAATTAAAAGAAAAGTATTGAAATTAAAGGTTTCGTTTTTGTTTCCGTTTTGTTAAAATTCGACGTGGGCATTGATACTTGACTGCTGAGCTAACAAGCGAACAAACAACACTTGTTTTTCCTTTTTTCACATAGCATATAATCTTCACCGGAGCGCGCATGTTTGAAGTGAAAAGGAACAGAGAAGTTGACAAACACTGTCATCCTTCTCTCTCCCTTTTCCAAACGCAGGTCACAGCTATAAAATGGCACTGATAGGCTTGTAGTTCACAGGGTCAGAATACCAACCAAGATCCAAGTAAATCGCATAAGCAGACCGGTGGGTAGTATAAACACGAACTCGACAAGAATCACTGACAGTATGTCTTAACGTGAACAGAGTTTATTGACGAGTGAGAAGGTTTGTAGTACAATGTTCCAAAACTCAAATGGTCTCATGGTCAAGATACACAATTCAGGTATTGAATGTCGCGTAAATCGGTTGGAACTGAAATACGATAATTAAAAAACAGAAATCTAAATTAACTAACAGATATAAGCATTCCAATTTAATATAAGACAAAAGTACTAAACGATTACAAGCAATAATACGCGATATAAAGAAATGTCTACTCGTGCTAAAAGCATAAAAATAACAAAGGCAATAACAACTTAAGGTATCTGGACAAGCTCAACCTTCGAATAGTCGAATAGTCCTTGGTAGCAGTTAAAAAGAGAAAATAGAGCTAACTTGACGAGGTGAAAGTTATACGTTGCGATCAACGTTCCGAGCATAAATCAGCCCCGTAACGTTACCTACATTAGAATATGGACTTTAAGATACGCTACGGTAAGCTACTACTACGGCTACTTTGGCCGCGGAGGTCTAGACGGACATCGCCATTTTCACCCCAGAACTCAGCCAGACTAAGATTTAATTTCGCTTTACGTGTACCGCAACTTCGGGTGCAGCCTCTACGTGTTCAGGGACTTCATTCTACTTCCATGCGACATAAGCTTGATTAATGATGATTATGTTTTACCTCTTCTGCATCCGTCTTACATCTCCTCTGATCTTTAGAGGACTTTCCAGAAACAAAACAAAATAAGAATTATAAAAAGCTCGATTTTAGTACCGGCAGGGTGTTCCTACGACGTGATAACGCTATAAATACACAACTTTTGATTATAATAAATACGTTTTGAACAGCAATAAACAATTATAGCTCAGCTCAGTACAAACATGTACGAAGCTTTCTTATCCGTGGCTGTTCGGCCCACTGCAAATATGGCTGTCGCTTACGGTAGGTGTTTAAATTGTTCACATTTTCTGTACAAATGACAAAGAAACCATTATCTTAGAATGGATTTGACTGATTGAGCACTTTATCTTCGAACAGGGGTGTTCAAACAGTGAACAACAACAACAAAAAAAAGCGTACTATGCGCTAAGGCAAACACTCTGTTAGTTATCTCGGGCTATTCTTATGGTCAAAACTTACCCGAAAATCAAAGAGATTCGCCTAGTTTACCTAGCTAATTTTTCTTTCTTTTTTTTTTTTTTGCAAAAAGAAAAAAACAACAACAAAACAAAACAAAAAACAAAATAAGAAAACTGAACGTTGCTGACATTTTAACTAACTACGACAATTGCTGTATTCTTTTTAACCAATAAAATTATTTTGATTTTTAAAATTTTATCTTTTCCATAAGCTAACATAGGATCTCTCATACTCATTAGGTTTTTATCATTTTCCTGTAAATATTCAAATTTTATAAGTACAGTATGTCAATTAGTGTTTCTATTTTACTAGTGTCTCCAATTAGTCTATCTAAGCTATACACATGAACAATTAAATAAAGGTTTTACTTACTATTACTATTACAGCTATACGTACATCATGTAAATTATATGATGTATTAGAAGAACTACATCTTAGTCAGACACTTTGCCTCAGATTACTTCTGTTTGTAAACTGACATTTTAGATAATTGCTCATATAATAATTGGTAATACAACAAAGCACGTCACAACAAACAAAGGTGACCAGACAGATGGGAGTACACCTTGAGTGTGGGGGTTTACAGTGAGAATGTTATGTTTATATGTTAATTGTATTTAAGCTTGAGACTGCTAGTGGCGGTCAGCCTGCCCAGATTGACAAAATTATGTCTATTATGTTGAAAAAAAAGTTGAGAATACAAAGCCAGACCACAACAATGTTCTCTTCTCTTTAAAATGAGAGTCCTGATCTGTCTTTGGATAGCGTAGAGCATCGAAAAGCAATTTCAAAGCTGACATCCACAAATATCCAAGAAACCAAACAGTGATCAGCATACCCATATTCAAGTCCTATTTTCACAATGCAGTAAATTCTAAATGTTAGTATGGTTAAAATATATAAAAAAGAGACAATCGGAACATGCTGTTCATCATTTTACCTGTACTTTAGGGTTCAAAATTAATTTTTGTGACCAGCTCTACCTAAGAATGACCTTTTGTCCCTGAAACCGGACCAATTCCACTGTTGTCCCATCACAGAATAAGAACATTGTTATACAATGTTTTATTACCAGCTGTGCACTGGAGTCGCATCATTTTTGCTTCACACTAAGTCCATAGATTCAGGACAGAATAGTACTTGCTATTCACCTCCGAGCTAGCGAATAAAAATGCGCAGAACGCACTTGATTCATTTGTGTGGCATAAACTAACGGTAAATAATTTTCAGATTTTCAGAGTATTTAAAAGCAAAAAAAGAAAAAAAAAATTGACCATTGTATAGTGTTTATCTGAATTTTTTTTAAATATTGCCTTGACAATTTAGACTGCGGTGGCCTCATGGTTAGTGCGCTCGTCTCCGGATCGAGCGGTCCGGGTTCGAGCCCTGGCCGGGGACATTGTGTTGTGTTCTTGGGCAAGACACTTAACTGTCACAGTGCCTCTCTCCACCCAGGTGTATAAATGGGTACCGGCGAACTTAATGCTGGGGGTAACCCTGCGGTGGACTAGCATCCCATCCAGGGGGGAGTAGAAATACTTCTAGTCGCTTCATGCTACAGAAACCGGGATAAGCTCCGGCCTGATGGGCCATTATGCTCGCATGCAGACTTTACCTTTACCTTACCTGGGAAAATATCCATCTCTACTCTATAATTTTAGGAAACCCAAACAAGCACTGATTTCAAACGTGGCCTTTTACCAGTATGAGATACGTTACTATGTATATAGGTAAAAGAGATAGCAACAACGAATAATTCCGCATTGCAGAAACAGTTCAATCCAGAGCAACCTTTAATTAGGAAATACTATAAACATCTTCCAGACTGAAACTGGCGGTCAAGAAATGCACAAAAGAATATTGCACTAAACAACCTAATATGCTAATAATTTGGAGCAAGTGTTTTCCAAAACATGAAATCAAATCATCTGAATATTCAAAGCTGTTTTCTCACAAAGGGAAGCCCATCACGCTCATCAACAATAGTCAAAGCTACAGTGTAAAGAAAGCACAACAACAGGGACTTTTATGACCACAGCTCCTGGTCATAAAATCGTTTAAGAATTAATAACCACGACAGATATCAGTTCTCTAATAAGTTCATCCCTGTTGAAAACAAGAATTGCAAAGAGATATTGACCTATATGTGCAAGAACTACATGTGTCAACCTAATTGTATTGGAACCGATATATCAAAAACGAAAAAATCAGGAACACAGAAACAACAAAAGAATTGTTTGAACAACTGGGATAAATAATTTCACATTTTCCTTACTAATTATAAGAGACAACTGATCCCTGGATAACCTGTAAAAATCATTCTACTCATTTCCAAGGATCTTCGCAAAACAAGAAAATAATAACAACATTAAAGGGGGCTAAAATTCGTAATGAAAAGAATGAAACACAAATTTCTCTATACCTCTCAAGATATATATTAGACAACCGTGATTTCTGGCGCATAGAAAATGTGGAAAATGACTTTTAAACTAGCGTCTACCTTTGCTTTATTTGACGGCTGGTTTCCAATGACATAAGCAAATCAAGGTGTCATTGCTATGTTATTCGCTATAAAATTCACCCATCGTTAAACTCCAATAACCCAAAACCGTAATGGCCGCTATACGGCGCTTTCCCGTGAAAGTATAATATATGAATCGAACATTAAATTCATGGGATTTTCGGCTTCTAGCTCTCACCCATCCTTGTATAAGATGCGACTGAATCAACCCACTAAGTTTGCTCGAAAATACGACAACATTTATGTAGCTAGCAGTTTGAATAATGGCAGATATTTGGTTTAGTCTCATGTTCTAAGTTTGATTTAAAAAAAAAAAAAACAGCTAGCTCTATTTAATCATAATATTACGATGTGTACTCTTCATCTTAGTATTAATGCTACATTGTCTTTAACTTGTTTCCCTCTCTCTATTGCAGAGACTTGGCAGGAAATAATATTCAGAATTTATCAGGAAACGTTTTTTCCAGTTTGCGATTCTTGTCGCAGCTGTAAGTATGTCGATAAACGTTTTATAAAGCACTAATTACTAATTTCCATGCACTTCCATATCGGTCCAACTGTAAGCTATGCATTTGGAGATTTTATTCTCGGAGGGTGAGGCGTTTACTTTGACAGGTCAACCCATAGTGTCGTATTCATTACAGTGTAGTAACATTACTCTTTCATTGTTATTTGATTGACTGCACGGCCTGGGGCGAGCGCCGTGTCTTAAAAGAATAGGCCATATTTTGTTGTCTATTCTGGCGGAAGTGGACAGAAAACTTCAGAGGTCTTTTTGAGCCTCTTGCGTTTTAATGTTATGGCGAACTGGTCGTAAAAAGGCGGAAAAATGTGTAGTCAGGAATAACATAATAAGCCGTTGTTGAAGGTTTTGTATAAGATTTATTTCATCCTTTTTTTGTGTGGTTTTTTAATTGCTTAGTTCGAGCCAGACTGAAAATTTTAGTTCAATACATGTACTGCGATGTTTCTTGTGACAATTAAGCAGTGGTTTGCGAAAAGCGAAGATAAGAAGAAAATTACAAATGCCAATTTTTTTTTTTTTTTTCATCAACGCTCTCTTCACTTCTATGCGAGATTTCGTGCCGGAAGTTGGTCAGATCACTTATTTTGAGGTGTCTTTTGCATTCGGATCGAATATTTTTTGATGAATTAAAAATAATGATGAGAACGACAATGACAATGAGCTGAACTATGAGCTTCGAGGAACAGATAATGTCTAAGGACAAATATTCGAGCATTTTTTTGAGAATTGGGGTATATCCTCAGATATTCCACAGTCTTAGCTGGGGAATATTTAGTCACGTGATGGGTTGAGACCAATTTCCCGCGAGCGAAAATATTTGATGGATTATTATCATAGTAAATAAACGGCTTTATCATGGATTGTTCATATTACCAATTGACTATAATCGCAGCAGCTTGGAACAAATTAACAGACTTTCAGCGGAAAGCATAATACGCGCGCTCAAATGACAATCTGCCCTCTTAAAATGCGCCTTTTTGCGGGCCAGGCGTGGAATGTGCTTGCTTAATATGCATTTGCCGCCCTGATTCTTATTCGTTGCAGAGATGTAAAACAACCTCGCTCGGCCAATGATATCCTGGCTAAACCATTTAAATGCCCGAGTTGGGCGCGAATTTTTGTGGATGAGTTTACACTTGCTCACTTTGTAGGTCTGTAGTGAACGTTTGACGCTTTGGGGACTTTATTTTAAAATGGAAAAAGTTCCAAATTTTCAGCTTCTTTCCAGTCAAAACGCATACTTAGACAAGGAGTAACTGGACGAAATTGAGCAAAAATCTCAAACGAAGAACGCCAAGAGAACAACTGAGTTGGGAGTAAAAAAAAGTTCGAGAAATAGTGCGAGAAAATAAAAATTACAGTGAATCTCAAAACAGTAGGTCCAATGGACTTGGGTGAAATTCTGCAAAAGTTCTTCGCTGAAGTGAAAGCAGAGAAAGGCCAAGCATTAACTGTAAGTGCATTGAGTGGAATTAGAGCGGCCATTTATCGCCATCTAACCTATTCTCCCCACAGCCGAAAATTAAACATTTTGCAAGACAGCGAATTCAATAATAGACCAATTTCGATATTCAGCCTAAAAGTATAGACCTGAGTACGAGGCTCTTGGTAATAAATACAGAGTTTGTGGGATTTATTCCCGAGAGCCTCATGCAGAGGTCTATTGTGTTAGGCTGACTTTTAATATATCGAAATTGGTCTATTGCCTGCCAACAAAATGTTTGATGCGAAGGTCAAGGTATTTACGAAAGAAAGCAACGCGAAACCAAAACACAAGTCATCTATAAAGTCAAGAGACATGCAGAAATTGAATCGATACTTCATGGAATGGAATAGTTGAGTTTATTTGGTTTTGGTTGTGTTTTCATTTTTCTCGCGACGGCAGAGTGGAATGGCGGGAGCTTACAAGGCATTCATTTGAAGTAAAATCGATGACATTGGAGGCCATTACATTACCGAAAAACTTACTGAACAAACTAAAAATTCAACAATTAAACGAGACTTACCTGTAAGGTGAAGTTTGATTGGAACTCTACGAGTCATTGCTCGGGAGTGTAGGAGTTACGTGAGAGAGCGCGCGAACCTGGGAGATCAATTTTCAAATTGGCGAGTAGTCACACAAAATGAATGAAGGGTGGGTATTACAGTAAATAGAATGGTGTATAAAAGGGAGGGCACGTAACTCCTACACTCCCGTCCAATGACTCGTAGAATTCCAATCAAACTTCACCTTACAGGTAAGTCTCGTTTAATTGTTGAATTCTACTTCATCATTGGTCATTGGTCGTTTCGGAGTCACGTGAGACTTTAAAGCCCATGTGACTAGGAGCCACACATAAGGAAAAGAAATAACAGTCAGTTGACAAAACTGAAGCAATTTGTATTGCTGAACAATGCGCACATAACAAGACCTTAAGGGGTACAAGATCTCAAAAGCTCATTTCCAAAGTTATTTTGGCTGACAACAGGCAAGTTGTAAAATTTCTGGAAGGTATCATAATTTGACCATCCAGCACTCCTCATAATAGTATCCAGAGGTATCTGTGCTGCCTTAGCTGAGGAGGTAGAAGCTGACCTGGTGCTATGTGCACTAAACAGACTAGTGCTAATGCCAGATTTGCTTAGTACGTGTTTAATCCAGTTGCTAACTGTATCTGCCGAGACTGGCTTATTTGGTTTCTTGTAACTTAAAAGCAGCTGAGATGCACCCTGTCTAAAGGCACTGGTCCTCTTAACATATTCTACATGTAGCATGTAAGCAACAACACACAGCCGAGGATCTGGTTGATAAGCAACAAACTCCAGGCTGGAAATGTGTCTGCCAGGGCTGGAAGTCTTAAACAATGTTTAAATAAAAACACATTTATCAGGGCTCAGTTTCATATCTGACAAACTCAGAGAGTGCAGTGTTTGGCGTCTCTGTCCTGACAATAGAGCCAATAACATAACCAACTTATGAGTTAAATCTTTCAATGTAAGAGATTCTGGAGGATGTAAAGTTTGCAAATAACTAAACACTTGCTTGACGTCCCATGTCTCAGAATATTTAGGAAGAGCAGGTCTGGATTCAAAAACTCCTTTGATGAATCTGCTCACTAAAGGATGACTTCCAAAGCTCTTACAACCATCAATCAGGGGGCAGGTTGACAAAGCACATCTAGCAGTGTTAATGGCACTGTATCTCACACCATTATGGTACAACTCGGCTAGGAAATTCACCCCCGTTTCTACAGAAGCTGAAAAGGGATCCATTTTCCTTTTACTGCAGTACTGCTTCCATCTCTTAATGTAGGGTTCATACTGCTTTTTTGTACTGTTTCGCCACGAGTCCATGACCAGGGCTGTAGCCTGCTCTGATAGTCCCTGACTTTCGAGTTGCTCCCGGATACATGACATGGGAGCAGTACTAGCTTTGGATGTAATGGGTGAACTAAGTCTGGTTGACTTGGCTGAACTATCAGCTCCTTTTTCCGAGGCAGTTCCAGAGGATTTTGAATTACCATTCTCATGAGTGTCGGCTACCATGGTTGAGTTGGCCACTTGGGTACTAGTATGAGTCCTGTGGCCTCCTCCTGAATTTTCTGAAGAGCTAATGCTATGAGACTGATAGGAGGGAAGGCATAAAATAAATATGATTCCCATGATAATGTAAATGCATCTATTGCAAAAGCTTCAGGGTCAGGTTGTTATGCCTCAAATGGTTTAACTTTGTAGTTTAGCCTTGAAGCAAACAGGTCAATGTTAGGTTTAAAACCTAATTTGGCTATTGCATCACAGTACACACTTTGGTTTAGAGCCCACTCTGTTTCCATATTTGTATTTCTGGATTCTTTGTCAGCAAGAACATTCAACTTTCCTGGGGTGTGGGCTGTTGACAGCCGTATATTATGATCAAGACACGAGTCCCATATAATGCGGGCTAAATTGTTACAGAATGACGAGTGACTTGTACCCATGTGTGCAAGTGTTGAGACAGCTGTGGTGTTGTCAATCATCACCCTAACATGTTTGCCTTCAAGGTGTGCACGAAAGGCTTTCAAGGCAAAGTGCACAGCTAGCATCTCAAGGTAATTGATGTGATGGAGAGTTTCACTTGGGCTCCAAGCACCCCTCGATGTGGTGCTGCCCAGCACAGCTCCCCACCCATAAGACGAGGCATCTGTGAACATCGTAATCTCTGGTTTACCATGTTGCACAACATCATATGCACTGTGCACTGAGTCTCGCCGCCATTTAATGTCAGCTAATGAGGCGTCTGTAAGTTGCATGCACATATCAAAGTTCCCCTTAGCACGTTGTAAAGCACTTGTTTTATCCATATCAATCAGTGTAAAGTGTAAAGGGCCATACATAACAGGCCCAGCAGCGATGAGACTTCCTTTAACGAAGGGTTACTGCAGGCAAGTATTTTATCACATGCATCTTTAAGTTTCTGAGCTTTGTCCTGGGTCAGGTAAATTTTCATTTCTATCGAATCAAGAACAAAGCCCAAATAGGTGATTCTCTGTGATGGCACAACGACAGATTTTAAGGGGTGGATAACAAACCCCAATGAATCAAATAATTTTATAGTGGCTATGACATTGGTGACACAGTCATTGAAGTCATCACCTTGAAGGTATGAATCATCTATATAAGAGGATGATAAGTGACCAGACTGCCTCAAAGTAGCATAAACTGGTTTTAATAGTTTTGTAAATTTCCGAGGGCAGAAAGCCAGCCCATTGGGAAAGCATGTAAATTTGTAAAACTGACCCATCCATTCAAACTTCACGTATTTTTTTATCACAATAGGCAATTGGCACTGAATAATAGGCATCCTTTAGGTCAACGGGGGCCATATAGCAGTTTGGCCTCATCATGTTTATGGCTGACCTCAGGGTGTCCATTTTAAAATGTTGATATTCAACATGAAGTTTCATTTTGCTCGCTATGAAAGAAGGATGAAAAAACTAACTACACACGCAAGGTGAAGTGAAGTGAAGTGAAAGACTTTATTTAATGAGGGTGAGCCGTGACAGTAACTTAAGTTACTGATAAACTTGGGGCCCTCAGCTTAAAATAATTAGAATGCTAAAAATATATTATTTACAATAAAATGCTAAAATACGATATTATTTACAATAAAATACTTAATTAAGTTACTATTAAAAATGGTTACAAATAATAAACTGGACTTACAATTTCAAACATACTACGAATAATAAGAGTTAAAAAATTCCATTAGTTTTCTGAGAGTTAAGAATAGTATTACATAATTTAGCCTTAAACGATTTAACGGACTTCTCTGTTTTTAAAGACCGGGGTAAACTGTTCCAATCTTTAATAGTTCTGACGGCGAAAGTGCGTCCTCCCTCAGAGGCGTTTCTGTGAGAGGGGCATAATAAATTTAAATTACAATTTCTAGTACTTCTCGAATGGACGTCAGAGTTTTTCCTTAAAGATGTGTTCATGTATTCAGGTAAAGTTCTGTTTATCCTTTTGTAGGCCAGTGCACATCGATTTATATAAGCTTCTTTGTAAAAGGGGATCCAGTTTAGCTTATTAAATAAAGTGACAGTTCGACTAGTACGTTGTGCTGCAAGAATAATACGCGCAGCCCGTTTTTGCATACGGAGAACTCTCTCGAGTGCCTCTTTGTTACACGATGTCCATACTGTGCTTGCATACATGAAGAGTGGTTTGATTACTGCGTTATAGTAGATCAATTTTTGAGTCTTTTTCAAGTAGCAGCTTATATGGCGTAGAAGACCAATTCGTTTTGAAAGTTTGTTACATAGTTCGTCAACATGTGCTTCGTAAGTTAGGTTCTCGTCGATTATCACTCCAAGAAGTTTATGGCTACCAACTTGTTCAATTTCTGCATTTTGCATCCTAGCTTCAAATTTTCCTGCGTCATGGGTTATACGTCTGCGCAGACGCTTTCCCGTAGCCAACAACGCTTTGGTTTTCTTGGTATTTATAAACATTTTGTTTTCACTAGCCCATTTCTCAACTTCTGTCAAGTCCTTTGTTAATGATTTGTTTAGTGCAGGAATAGCTTTCCAGTCTGAGCTTAAAGACAAGGTGGTATCGTCTGCATAGATATCCATAGTTGACTTGTGAACGTTTAGAGGCATGTCATTGACAAACAGGAGGAAGAGCACCGTCCCAATATTGATCCTTGGGGAACGCCCTGTCTGATAGTCAGCTGTTCAGATGTGGTTTTCCCTAATGTAATAAATTGCTTTCTCTGAGACAGGTACGATTGAAACCAGGCAACAGACGGAGGGCTTGCACCGTAAATAGACAGCTTTTTTAGAAGAAGTTCGTGATTTATAACATCAAAAGCTTTACGAAAATCTATAAATACCAGACCGGTCACTTCGTCATTGTCCATGTTTTTCAGGATGTGATCCGTAAGTCTGATTAAAGCTGTTTCTGTAGAGTGACCTGACCTGAAGGCTGATTGATACTCATATAACATGTTGTTGTCATGTAAAAACTTAAGAAGACAGCTGGCTACGTGTTTTTCGATAATCTTCGAAAAGACAGGTAAAACTGATATCGGGCGGTAATTGTTGATATCGTTTCGTGCGCCATCCTTGTGCAATGGTGTAACTTTTGCTACTTTCCAACGGTCTGGAAAACTGTTTGTCGATATTGAAAGGTTCAGCAATTTGCATAATGGACTTGCAAACGCTGGTGCAATAATTTTGAGTACACGAATACTTATGCCATCGTGCCCAGAGGCCTTGTTACAAGCGATTTTCCCTATGGTGTCAATGATCTGCTTAGGCGTTATTGGAGGGATGTTGAAAGCCACATTATCATTCAATCGCGAAGAGACAAAATTTTTCAGCTTGGTGTCATCAAACTCTACGCCAGCGTCGTTTTCCTTGCCAATTTGATCTAGGATGTTTACGAAGTACTGATTAAGCTCATTTGCAATGGAAGCTTCGTCACTAATGATGTTGTTTCCTGTGTTTAATTCATCGATGCGAACTCGAGGTTTACTAGTCCCACTTAATGTTTTGAGTGCTTGCCAAACTCCTTTTGGATTTCCTTTGTTTTCGTCGATTTTCTTGCGGAAGAAACTTCTCTTTGTTGTTTTTTTTTTTGATGAGACTTGTAGTTTTACCCTTTGCATGCGTATAGCGTTCCCAGTCTGCAGGCAGATTTGAAATTCGCGCCGTTTTCAACAGCTTGTCTCTTGTTTTCATAGACGACAAGATCTCTTTAGTCATCCAAGCAGGCTGGTTCGGTTTCTTGACGCGTTTAGATTTTAGTGGAATGTCCCTGTCCAAAACGTCATTTAGCATTGTTTCCATTGTAATCAAAACATCGTTTAAATCATCAAAAACAAAGGCAATGTCCCATGGGGCACATTGTAGATCATGTAATAGTTCATTTGTATTCAGATTTTTGAAGTCACGATATTATATGGTACTGTGGGTTTGATCTCTTTGCTTTTTGGAGTATTTACGTCTAATAAAAACTGGCAAGTGGTCTGAAAGACCAATATCTGGTATGTTAAGTTGTTTCAGATTGAGGATTAGCCGAAAAGAGCCATCCTTTTTGAGTCTGATGAAAATGGGAGATATGAATTCTCCTTTCTCATGCCCCGTGGCTACAATGAGACCCTTATGTCGAAGTTTCGCAATTTCAGTGCTAATGACGTCCATTTCAGATTGTTTTGCACACTGTAATGGAGCTTCCTTTTGAAAAGGTATAGATTCAAATTCAATACTTAGGCCCTGAACCATAGACAATATCTCCTGATCAGAAGTGATCAATTTCCAATTGTCTACATAATCAACCAGTTGACCAGCTTTAAAGCAGTCTGCTCTCAAAGTAAAATAATTTGTCAGAGCAGGGCTAAGCGATACAAAATTATTTACATCTACCTGGTCAAGTAAATCGTTCATTGAACAGTTTGCAGTCACTACTTCTTTTTCTCCCACTGTTTTTTCTGGCTGTAATGGGGTTTCTTTCCCCCTCTGGCCTAAAAAAGACTTTCCATTTTTGTTGTTATTGCCAGGTTTGTCGTGAAAGCGGCGACTAGAAGTACCGGCCGCAAGGTTGCTAATTTTGTTCGAGGCCTTGATACTGTTGAGTTGGGACTGGAGTTCATCTCCAAATACTTTCCCAGTGATTGGAATGTGGGGCGAACACAACGCGCTGTATTCCTTGTTCAAGCAAGGCCTGATTAAATCACGACGGTGCTGGGACAAACTCTGATTACTGTGACCCAACAGTGCAATAGCATCTGTATTGAAGGTCAGAAGTTCCCCCAGATTTGAGGTGATACTGGAGTTTTTCGAGTCAGCAAGTGCAGCCATAATTTTGCTGGCTGAGCCAGTCAAGATAGCCCCAACTTTCGTGATTGCCTTCTGAATGGCCGCTACGTGGAGATCCCTCCGTTTAGCTTGATGGGTAAACTTGTCCCAAATTTCAGGATTCACTGTTGGTACAGTGACCTTGTCACAGTTTAATGCGCGGCCATATTTGTCAAGTTTCTCCTTGTACTTCCCGTCACCAAGTTTAGCTGAGAAACGTTTGTTGACAAATTCTGCCAGTTTGGGGGTTACGGCCTCAGACGTCTTTTCTTCGGCATCATAGTCCTGACTAATGTTGCCAAAAAAGCTTGCCGAGGAGTCCTCGACCTCGCTGAAACTTTTCGGTGGCGCCTGCTCTTGTTGAGCACGAGTGACCTGAAGCAATGCGCTAGAATCTACCGAGTCGGCCGATTCATCCCCTGACGCCTCATCGCTGAGCACATCGCCACGAGCAGTCGTGCTTTTTTGTCTTTTAGCATTAGAAAGTGATGTTGTGTCAGCATCCATTCTCTTCAAGGCATTTCCCATTGAGGAAATGTTTCCCGCCATCTCCACCATGGTCTGATTCATGTTGGCGATCATAGCGGCGAGCGAGTCCCTCGAGTTCTTAGTCTTTTCAGTGTTTTCTGCTGCGTTGGTCGATTCCATGTCGTCTCTCAAAAGGGCGTCTTCATCGTGGCAGTAATCTTTGTCTTGTTCTTTGGACATGGTAGGGTAAAATGACCGAAAAAACTGCAGAGCTCGCCAGATAAGCTTAATCTCCCAAAGATCACACGCAATTGATCTCCCAGGTTAGCGCACTCTCTCACGTGACTCCGAAACGACCAATGACCAATGATGAAGTAGAATTACCAAGGAGGCGTTAAACAGTCTGAGCAGTCATACTTGGATGCTCGTATGCACGAAACTTTAACAGCACTTTTCCAGTTGCTGGTTTTCATTTTTACCTTAGCAGGACTCATCCCGACCGCAAGGCACTGTTTCAGACTCCAAACAAAGTTACCACCAATAACATAAACTTGCAAGCGCCCGACACTCGTAAAGAAGTGAACCTCTGGGGAAAAATACCATTAGCAAGATGATGGCAAGGATTTCTATCAAAGCAGAGTTATCGGAACACGTATCACTGTATCGCTGAATTCGTGCATCGACTGTTTATTCTTTGTTCGAGCCCAGTGTGGACGCAAGGAAAATCTGTGTAATCACAAAGCACAAAAATGAACGGAGCCTTTCCCACTACATCAGCGAGAAAACAAGTGCACAAAAAAGATTCGCATCTTTCATTCTTTCATTATTTAATTGCTATTGTTGGACATCTATTACCATGGAATTCATATACTTGAGCCGAGTATTACGTCCACTGAACATATAGGGCCGAACCCAGACACGACCGCTCTCATGTGGCCTTGATAGCTCAGTTGGTAGAATATTGCACCGGTAACTCAAAGGTCGTGGGTTCGAATCCCGTTCAGAACCTGAATTTTTTTCAGGTCAGTTTTTCAGTAGTGTTATGGCCGCATTCGCATCCTTCATTCTTTCAAAGATTTAAAGCGACAAGTCGCTGTTCGGCATGAAGCTTCAAGAATCACAAGGCAAAATGTCGCCGGTCCGTCAGCCTTTCCTAGTTCAAAGTTTACCCTAAGTTTCTTCTCCAAAACCAATTTATTTCCTTGGCACAGCCGTAACAAAATTGCACCCAACATATTCAGATTGGAGCAATAAACATTTATCACAGAAATTATGAAGAACTGTCCCCTAAAACCTACAAACGCCACCGAATAATTGTGAGAGCGATGATAGCGACTAAAAGCTGTAACTTATTTAATGAAATTAGCAAAGCCAGTCTGTGTCCATTACCTGTGAACGGGAAGACTATTATTTTTTGAATATAAACTGTCTTTCTGCTGATCATTGTTACCAATCGTTTTAAAACTAGATTATATTTGACTTGTACTGTAAACAAAAACGAAGTTTATTTGGGTCATGTCTAGCTGATCGTATTGTAGCAACAACTTTCCATACCATAGTTTCATGCTACATTTCCGTTAAATTTTTTTTTTCTTATTAAATGAATTTGTACGAATTTGAATTTGTCTCTCTTCAGCTGCATGTACAGTAGAGCGAAATTATTTGTATTTGCAATGAATAGTAGGACACGTTATTCCATTTTTGTGTGCTTTATTTACGGATTAGAAGAAAAGAACTCAAAATCAGAAGTTGTCTTTGCCGTTTGCCGTCTGCCGTCAACGTCATGCTTAACCTCTCGATTATCACTGCCTACGTGACGTCGTCATTTATTCCACGCTATCGCGATGAAGCTATGGCGTGCTTTCAAACTTGTTTGGATTCCGTTGCTTCTGCTTTAAAGAGTACCGAGTTAGTTTATATTCACTGCGTTTCAAAGAAGAATTTTGCCGTTACAGTGAAGGGTTTTACTTTTGTTTCGTTGATCTGTCGAGAAATACACATAAGCTATATGGAAAGCATGGACGAACGAGGAAGGGATCTCGTCTCTGTGGTTGTTGTGAATTTGCCTACAGACGAATTATTCGCTGGGGTAAGAAGCCCTGTGCTGATACGAATAAGTTGTTTTCGTGATATCACGGTAAGTTCTCAAGACTCTGTGATTTTTTTAGGCTTGTTAACCGAGACTTGTGATCTCCGGAGTTGCTTTTGTGTTTTAACTACGCGGCATCGCGGAGGTGTGAGGTCTTTTTTAAAACAGTATTTTAAATCAGCTAGAAGACATCCTAAAATAATGGCACAATTCATGACCCTCCTGCTTGTTCCTTTTTTACAGTGTCTCAACCCAAGTGATCTTATAGGAGATGGACTGACCAGATCATTGCTTTGGTCTTTCGAATTAATACCTGCTCCCGCCGCTCAGTACGTGAGACCGAGTGTGATAAAAGCCTCTCCGCTTGACAATCGTTTACCACTAGTGGAAATCGACGATTACCACTGTAACTGTTCTACTTCGACCGCTTACTGATTAGTGGCAATGAATTCCGAGACTTCTACCAAATTATTGTCTGATCATAGTGAAGAGGGTAGCCCTATAATCAGCGAAGACGAATGTTTTCCTGAAGGGGATGAGCAAGAAGACATCTCTGCTGATCTTGATGATCACCTGTCTGATCCTGATGAAGTCGAGTACTTCACAGAATTGTTCAATGTTAAAGCTAAGGATCATTCTAGACAACTAAATACCAGGATGCCCTAGAAAAAGGTTTAGAACTGAAGTCTACATAGGAAAATATCTCAGTTACAGCCTCTTTTGAAACAAGCAATTTGACAGACAAAAATGCGATCACATTTGAAGTTCTGTACAACGGAGTTTGGCTTGTCATTATTTACTGTGGAGTGGAAAAAATTCCAAAGTTGACGAAAGCCATCAAATGGGTTGAAGTTAGTGCCTACAAGTTGTGCTTCGTAAAGAGACAATGGATACCGAAAATCAGGGATTTTTGACTTTACTCTGCAGTAACAACTAGCAAGAAAGGTCGATGGAGCAAAAATGATAACAACAACCAATATAACAGTGACTTGTGCTTGGCTATTTAATCTCAAAACTATTGCAAACTTTGACACCAAGGATTTTGATAAACAATTTTCACTCCCTGGTCGCTTTTTTAACAATTTTTGTGGTATTTTACATGTAAAAGGATTATGTTATTTTAACATTGTAATCATTTATTGATTACAGTATTATGTTATTTTAACATTGTAATCAATTACTGCTTACAGTATTATGCAATTTTAACATTGAAATCATGTACTGATTATGATATTATCGGCCAGGTGAAACTGTGTAAATTATTGCTGCCTGCCACAAAAATGGATATAGGAATTATAGTAGGGTTGTCATCAAGGGCCACAACCCATAACACACAGCATTGCTGCTTTGGATGAACAAAAGATTTTCATACCGCAACTGCTTTGCAACTTATTGACAGCCCTGACCATATTAGTTAAGTATATTCACTAGGACCGCTATTACAACTTGGGGGGGGGGGGGGGGGTAGCTGTCCTTCAGGCCTATGAAGCCTCTGGCGAATTGTTGTCTGGTTTCGGGCGGGAAGAAAGCTACGGCCTGCTGTGAAGATAGAAGGGTCTTCTCTTCTGCTCAAGGTCAGACGATGGAACCTGAGGGAAGGTTTAGCAGCATCAGTGTTGTCTGGCACATCTGGTGCTTCATTGAAAGATGACAATTCCTCTTCCCATTCTTTATATCGTTCATTTGCTGTCCAGTAGTAAAATGGGAGGTCATCTCCAATCCTCTTAGTAAATTCTCTGATGAAATAAATAAGAAATATAATAATAATAATGATAATAATTATATTATTATTACTATTATTATTATTATTATTACTAATAATATCAATAATATTAACTTGTTTATCCCACCTCACCAGTTTCCTCCAGAGAGCTTTAAATTCCTTCAAAGTAAAAATGAGACCTAGGAAACGATGCAGCCGCGCGAAGAAAGCTTCAACCTGACTATGTAACCTTACTTTACGAGCTTAAAGAAATATGTCTTCTTTTATAAAGGGCTATAGTAATTATAGCGTACTTTACTTTTGCAGAAATTTGGCGTCAAATACTATTCAAGATCTACCCAGAGAGATATTCCGGAACTTAAGGCGGCTGTTTTACCTGTAGGTTTGAAACAGTAACAGGGCTGCTGTATTCTCTATAGTACATTATAAGTAGTATTTCCTCATTAGTATTACTGTATTTCAGGCGAGAGCAAAACGTTGGCTATGATAGTACGCCCTGACTATAAAGTCACGTCATTTGTAATCTTCACCCCCACACCTTTCTCTTTGTTGTTACCGTTAAGTTTGTTTCTCAGTGCTGTTACATGTATTTTTCCTTCCAAAACAGGTAAAAGTTTATCGGTTGTAAAATGAATCACAATTTGAGTTATGATATCGTTAGTGTGAATCCGGAAAGAGTTATATATCCGTGAAAGCGTAAATAGCATTCGCTTCCACAACTTCGTGTGACATATAGAATCGAACTGCTTAAGTAAGACACTCAGCAATTCATCCGGTTTCTGCTTAGAGAAATGAAGGAGAGGGAAAATACCACCAGCCCCCTCTGAGATGTCTGTCCGTCCGTCTTTTTTATGTCGGAATGTTCTGGTTGCAATTAATACAACTTGTGCCTGTTACTTTTTCCGGTAGAAACGTAGCGGAAAATAAAATCAATGACCTTGCACATGGCGTTTTCCGGGAAAATCAAGATTTAACAGCTCTGTAAGTATAACAAAAGTACACTGTAAATGTCTTACGACTCTAACATTAGTGTGCAGGTCTAGAAAGTAAGTAAGCAATGTCCGAGAGCAGGCATTAATAATGAACACATGTCTGTAACAGTACTAGCGGCGAAGAATGCTTTAAAGCAGCGAAAAGTCTGGTGGTTCATAACTGTTTGTGCTTTCTGATCTGGTTTATCCTGTTTTTGCAGCACGAAGCGACTATATACCTGCTTAGCTTTGTCGGGCTGCTTTAACATTTTGATAACCATTTAGACGACTAGCTGTAGGTAGAAACTATTTTAAAGTAAATGTTTTGCCTAACGACGCTACACAATGTTCCGACTAACAATATTCCCAAGCTTGACATACATCTGGTACTTAGAAACGTCTTCCCAAAGACCATCCTTCAAGCCAAAATTCCTAAGGGTGCTATCACAGATTTAAATTCTATTTTTTGTTCGGATTTTACTGCTTTTTTTTCCCTCTTTTTTTTTTTCTTTCTTTTTTTCATTTTCGACACAAATGTTAGCGGAAGAAATATAGGACGTTTCGACGTCGTCGAATGTCAAGCAAATTAGTAGCTTAGTTTTTGCATTATAGAAGGTGCTACAATTATGCAATTAAGGTGTTAAGATACGTTAACTCACAAGAAAACCTGTGACTATTTGGGAACTAAACAGTTTTGCTCTGATTGAGTCTGACTGAGTGTTGAGTACTGGCTTAGGTTCTCTGATATACAATATTTCATATATCAGGCAGTCAAGTTTACTCCTGCATTTCTTTAAAATGGTAAAAGATCTTTGAGGTTTCTTGGCTACATCATTGTGCCCCTTCTTGATGTGGTTTCCGATTCCGACTGAGCTCTGGTGTTCGGCATCATAGCTCGGAAATAATCGGAATCGAAAGCCACATCAAGAAGGAACACAATATGGAGCCAAGGAACCTCAAAGATCATTTTACCATCTTTTATAATAAAGTTTCCATATAACGCGCGCTCTGATTGGCTGAAACAGCGTGCTTTATCAGAGAACAGAGCACGGGTTGATGACGGTAAGTTGGCTTCCAAATTTTTGCTTCGGAATTTTGACAAATTTGACCCAAATTAAACATCCCCTGTGACTCAGACAAACGCACTGGAAGCGAGCTATTTTTCTGCAGTAAATATGGCTCACAGAGACCATTGTTAGCAACAGTAGTGTTAAAACTGTACTAAAATAACAAGTTTTGCTAGATTCCCGCCGACAAAACATGTACAGCTGTAGCGAAATACACAAATTCTCAACCTAAACAGTGCTTCGATAAAGACATTAATTTTGTTACGAAGGCAGAAATTATACTAAGAAGTAAAACAACGACAGAAAACAATTGAACTGTCTCTGTTTATGATGAGAAGCTTTATTTTTGTAAATTTACAATTAAAAATGCTCATTTGCTCAAACAACACTTACATGCAGTGTAGTAACGCTCGTTCTCCGGCCATCTCAGCGAAGCAAACCGACGAGTGGTCAGTGCAAAACTTGTTCTGATATTCTCTTCTGTGCTCGAAGTAGAACCAGTGGGAGCCGTTAAGTCTTTCTAACTTTTACGCTAGTTCGGGCAATCTTGCTGCATGCGGCTACAAGCCGTAAATAACTGTAGCTCCTTTCAAATTCAACCCGGCATTTCGCATTTTCATCCACAAGCTTTGAGCTGCGCGTTTCGTAATTTCCACTGGAAAAGTGCTCGTTTTCATGGGCCACAATACGACCGGATTCCTCTGGACTATAAACTTTTACCTGCCTTGAGATCCATATTTAAAAATTAACTTAAAAGCGAACTTTGAAGGCATCGTTCTTCTCTCGAAAGCCGCTCAAACTTCTCGAAACTGAAAGCTTAGCTGAAGTCCAGTTTGTGATTGACAGCTGTCGCTTCGTTAGCCAATCAAATTATTTGAACAATTCTAACAAGGATTGTGATTGGCTTATTTTAGCGTGCTTTATCAGAGAACAGTACACGGCTGACGCCACTTTTGCTCGTTTGGAAAATAAAGCTTGGTTTGAAAATTCAGCCGAATGCGTGGGGAAATTATCTGATTCTTTATCATAAAACAAATAAAGAAGCCTCGACTTTGCTCTGTTCTGTTGTAAAGCACTTAGGAAGCGGTAGAGCACTCAAGAAGTAGGGAAAAACACTCGACTACGTCTCGTGTTTTCCCCTACACTTCTTTCGTGCTCTACCGCTTCCTGCGTGCTTTACAACAGAACAGAGCACAGTCGGGGCTTCTTTATTTGTTAATTGTTACCAAAAAATAACAGATGCCAAAAATTTTATTCTTGATTTCATCAGGCCAAGGGTGACTCTAAAATGTGGTGAAATTAGTTTTGATTTAGAAAGTTGGATTTAAGCAATATTTGAGTCAGAATTTGAGCTAATTTGCCTAACAGCTAAATGCTGCGTGACATGGGTAGGAAATGACAATCCTTGATTGGCACCTGTCACTTTAAATGACTTGAAACTCCTAGTGTAAACTAGAATGGGTCCAATATTTGTGTAAAATGCCAATAAAATTCTATGTATTCTGTAAGCAGGAGCGGTGTCTATATTTGATGCTTATTTTTGGGGTTTTGGGCAAAAAAACAGGGGGGGGGGGTAGGGGGGTGGTCTAACTCCTAAGGGAAAAATGACAAAGCCGGCCCACTTTGTCTTTTAGAGTTATTGGGTAGTACCACCAAATCTGGCAAAGTTTCATCCAAAAAGGAGAGATGGCATGTATCACCCCTGCCTGGTCCTCTGGTAAACTTGGTCTTAAGAGTCCCTGTCCATAAATATGAAAATAACTCGGCAAGGGTTGAAAATTCGATTTCGCTCATATTTTTATGGTAGATAGGTTAGAACATGGCAAAAACTATTGGATGGTTTTTTGGGCAAAATATCCTTTTATTTCAAAGAAATATACAAATTACCAAATTCTGTTAAAATCGTCATTTGACGCACCATTTTATTAAACAAGTTTGAGAGCCTCGAATGCAAAACCACATCATTCTTCCGTCTTTAAAACACTCAAATATTTTTGTGCAATATTTCAATGTGTACTGAGTTGATTTTAGGGATTGTTGCATTGTCTTTTTGGGTGCAAAATAATTAATTTTCGAAAACATGTATTTCATTCACTTAAAAATACTTCGCGAATATAATTCATTTTCACCATTTGCGAAACCTTCAAATGGATTAAGCTTCTGGTGGTTGAATCGCACAAGGATGGTCTACAGATTAGTGTAAAGATTTCTTTAGCCAAATGATTGTGAGCGACGCGAGAGCTTTTCAAAGTACGTTAAAAATGCAAATATTAGACCATCCGTCGTTAAATTTCAATTGACGGGTTAGACGTGTATTTTAGCAAGCGCCACATGGCTTGACCTATATTAAGTTGAAATAGACACAGAGCTGATAATTTCGAAATTTTCTAACCTTATTTGCTGTAAAAGGCAGGTCCAAAGCCGATTTGACGTGTTTCTCTCACCATTCGTCGCAAATAAAGCAGAAGTTTGCTTTTGTTTACATAACGACCGATGTACATCGCCAACTGTCAACTTATTTAATGGTCGAATACCATGAATCTGTGACCCTCTTTCGACACATATGATCACCACTGCATCTAAGTCAAAAACGGCTAAGTCATTTGTAGATAGTTGCTTGCTTTGCACTACACGTGCACCAAAATATTACGTTTGATCATCATGGTTTGATGGCTTGGATCCTTGCTTGCAACGGTTCCTTGTTTCTTCGTCACGCAATGCTGTCATCCCATTTTAGGGGGTAGGGGTAGGGGTAGGAAAATTTCTATCCGTAATACGTAAGGTTCTGAAAGGCTTGGAACCACTGGGAGCACACAATCTTGTTGAGTAGGAAGAGATTAAAGTAAGAAATGAAAAGAATGAATAGTTTACCATTGTTCCTGTTTTCATCTTTTACTCGATCACCGCTTACATATAATAAAGTGGGCCACCCTCGGGAAAATGGGTGGTGACCGCTAATAGGGGCTGGCCGCTTAATAGAGGCTGATGTAGCTTGAATATTTAATTTTTCACTATCGGGTTATAAATTTCATGGTGAACATGGAGTCAATTCAAGACAATCATGATAGACGTGTGTTTGAATTGTCACTCTTCGCCTTCAATTTCAGACTCTTATCTGCCATCGACCTTTCGAAAACAAAGTTTTTTTAATAGGGGTAAAGACAATAGAGAAACCCTTATCGGAACGACCAAATGGTGGCCGCGGACGCTTAATAGAGGTAACTGGTCAATAGGGGTTTTATTTACTGTATTTTCCTGACAAAAATTTTGGACTTTATTGACAACAGTCCTCTATTTTCTGTTACAAACATATACCAATGCCTCTGGACTAGGCAAACAAAATACGCCAAATAAAATGGCATGGCCAGGGTTGTTTACTCACGTACTTACTAATTAAATTTAGTCTGTTTTTCTCACGAATTAGGCATGATGTGATTTCCTATTTTACTTTCAGCTAGCTCTTGCTTCATTGATCTATAATTTGTTTATGGCCATTTTTTTAAAATTGTAGTGAGTACAGGCACTAGCCTTATCAGCTGTTGCCTGAAACATCAGAACATACGACAAAAGTGATTTGGGCCGAGGCCACGTGCACTATAGAATACGATTATTTAAATACACACATATTATTAGCATTGCGTGACGAACAAATAACGGCTGTAAGATTGGGCTGCGCCGACACGCTTATCAGGAATGGTCAGCAATCGATCACACGTAATTTTTGGCGCAGTGCAAAGCAAGCAACTATCTACAAATGATTCATTCGTTTTTGATTTAGATGCAGTGATGATCATATGCGCCGAAAGATGATCACAGATTTTTTGTATTGGGCCAATAATAGGTTGACAGTAGGCGATGTACATCGGACGTTAACGTTGTGTAAACAAAAGCAAACTTCTGCTTTATGTGCGACGAATAGTGAGAGATCGGCTAGAAACACGTCAAATCGGCTTTGGCCCTGCCTTTTACAGCAAATAAGGTTAGAAAATTTCGAAATTATCAGCTCTGTGTCTATTTCAACTTAATATAGGTCAAGTCACGTGGCGCTTGCTAAAATATACGTCTAACCCGTCAATTGAAATTTGACGACGGATGGTCTAATATTTGCATTTTTAACGTACTTTGAAAAGCTCTCGCGTCGCTCACAATCATTTGGCTAAAGAAATTTTTACACTAATCTGTAGACCATCCTTGTGCGATTCAACCACCAGAAGCTTAATCCATTTGAAGGTTTCGCAAATGGTGAAAATGAATTATATTCGCGAAGTATTTTTAAGTGAATGAAATACATGTTTTCGAAAATTAATTATTTTGCACCCAAAAAGACAATACAACATTCCCTAAAATCAGCCCAGTACACATTGAAACATTGCAAAAAAAAAACTATTTGAGTGTTTTAAAGACGGAGGAATGATGTGGTTTTGCATGCGAGGCTCTCAAACTAGTTTAATAAAATGGTGCGTCAAATGACGATCTTAACGGAATTTGGTAATTTGCATATTTCTTTGAAATAAAAGGATATTTTGCCAAAAAAACTATCCAGTAGTTTCTGTCATGCCCTAGCCTATCTACCATAAAAATATGAGCGGAATCGAATTTTCGACCCTCGCCGCGAAATTAAGAATTTGTCTGATAATTACCGGCAGGCACTCTTAATGGTTTCCCTTTAAATGTTTCTCGTACTGTACTGGATATTGCTACTGACTTTTTCGCGCAAAAGGTTGTGTCCTATGCCTTTTTTGATCTGGAATTTTCCAGATTTCTCACTGAGTTTTGCTGGACTTGGTCACTATTACGTAGCGTTTAACCCTCGGAAGTAAATGGGTGGGGGAGTGGAGGATCTAAGCTGTGACCTTGAATTTTTTCAGTGGTACCATAACCATCTTTGGTTTCAGGGTCTCTTTTCTTCTCGCCCATAAGTGCAAGAAAGAGGCATTACCCGTCAAATGTGATCACGTGCCGCTTAGAGGATTGATGACGGCTGAGGCTTTCAAAACGAGGAAGCAAGTTTCCATAAATGTTTTCCAGTTACCAAAAGTGGTAAAACGCGAAACTTTGTCACTCAGCGAGCTGGCAAAACTTGCAACCATGTTTTTGGAAACGTCGCGGGTGCCTACGCACTTTCAAATTGGCCCTGGCCTTGGGGAGTGGGGACGGGACTGGTCGGATTTTTGTTTTCTATCTAATGCAATTTCTCTCTTATAAATTGGCTTTTCAGTTGGATTTAAAATCCTCTCCTTATATATCAAATTGGCCTATCTACTCATCAATACTGGTGAATGCGTACCGTTGTTGGTCTCGGTGACTGTATTCCTTACTGGTTAAGTCCCATAAACATTTCCTTTCTTCGTAGCTAGTAATTAGCTGATACATTTCCTTGTCTGTGCGTAACCTTTCACTTTTCCCCTTTGTTTTCACTCGAATCAGAAATTTCCCTCCAGTTTTTTCTTGAGTCTGCCATTTTGTCTTTTTCTTGGGTGGGAAACCCCAGCAATGAGTCAGCGATGGTTGCTAAGAAACAAATACCGCCGGTCATGGAAACATCGAGAAACATGGTTCAATGTCGCACGGAAACACAGAATGTTTCTGCCGTGTAGAAGAAACACATTTTGTTTCTTGAAAATTCAAAAATTGACGCTGGAAAAAATGTTTCCCGTATGGCAAAACTAGGAAACTTTGGGCGAACATGCGCTCGTTACCTATGTTTGTGGAAACATGTTTTCTCGTTTTGTCAGGCCTTTTAGGAGAAGTCCTTGCATTTCAGATATTTTGTCACGCTTTCTTTTGTCACTATCAGAGCAGGGCTCCTTACACGCACAACCAAAAGATTCCGTGTGTCATTAGTACTACGCGAGATATTTTACGGCAGCCTTCGATTTGCAACTTCGGATATTTCCTATTCAAATATACATTTTAAGGCAAAGCAAGTCAAATTTCTAGAAGCAGCTTCTCTGTCCGAAATCTTGCAGCGGATTCACCGACTAATTATGGAAAATCGATGATTTTCCCTCTTTTTCTAGTGCTACTTCACAATAAAGCTACGCCATTCAGAAGTCAGTCGCCTAATCCGCCTCAAGTACAACTTGCCGGTTATCATCGTGCTATCACCATTAAATGTTGTTGCCAAAAACCAGATCAGCAGGATCTCGTAGGAGACATTGCAAGCAGCTGTACTAAATGTAAAAAAAAGAAACCCAAATCATTCGATGTAATAGAACTAGACGTTGAAAGCGGGATCGTCGCACGTCGAGTTAACAATATATTTTTGACTGCGACATCGAGTTCACTCGTCCGGAAGGGATGTATCTCTAGGTCGGTGAAAAGTGACCATATCAGAAAGCGGTTAGAGCATTTATTATCGATGAAGCGCATCGCATGTTTGAATGGTATGTTTAGCCTTGAACGTAATTCAAACCGTTTCAAATTTATGATTGTTTACAGCTTTTCCTGACATTTCAGAGTCGCTTTTGGCTGCCTTTGAGGAAATACTTTGCGAACTTGATCGTACCTAGAAAGCTCTATTTACCTTTATACTATGATACTCCGTGAGCGGGCAAGATGAATCAAATCCAGCGCTCTGATTCACCAGAGCGGACAAAATGGAGGTATTTTGCCCGCTCGGGACTACCCGCCGTGTCCCACAAGAAAAATTTCCATGAAAGCCATATTATAAATCCTTATTGACCAAGCTTATTCGGTCAAAATGGCTTGATATTGGCCTCGTTCTTGTTTTGCGAGTTTATGGACCGAGACCGAGTCGAGGTCCAAAAACAAGCAAAAAAAAAAAAACTTGGCCAATATCCAGCCATCTTGACCTCACACTTGGTCAATAACCCATATGTAGTACACGGGCGGCTTCTTTATTTCTTAACTAAAATCTCTTCTCATCAAGAGTTGTCAAAAGATCAACCATTATTTTTGGGAAGGAATCGAATAATATCTTCGGGTTGGCACATTGTTGAATAGCTTAAGGACGGTGCCTACTTTTGTTAGTGCGCACACGTTCTGCGCATCACGCAAGCCATGCTTTAAGCACCACGCGCGCGCTGGGTTGACTTTGACTCAATCAACTACACTACCAAGTGCACGAGTAAAATGAAAGCAAAATTTTCCTATTGTGACCAAATCAAGTTTAATGAACTGCTGTACTTAACCAGGAACACCAGAATAGCAGCATATCGCTAACCACAAACTGTTAACGTCTTCCAGCTGAAAACCCATCTGTTATCTGTCGAAACTTATACTGAAATCCAGCTGTAAACATGTACCTGCAGATGGCGTAGTGCGCGCGCAAAAAAAGTGCGAGATACGCAAATGTCTTACTGGGGAGGTGACAGGAAAAAATTTAATGGGCACCGTAAGAATTTTCAAAAAAGAAACAACAATAGCTTGAAAAAACGCGTGGTTACCCCCACATTTCTTGTTATGAAATGGAAGTGGCAAACCTATTCAACACGTGATTAGTTTCTGGTTGTGAGCAAAATGTATCTAGACTATATTTTAGCTGAACCAGGGTAAGGCTGCCAGAGACGCTAAAAGCGCTGTTGCAACGATTTTGTTATTAACAACAGACCAAAAATGGTCTTCATGTTACCATTTGCCATGTAGCTTAAAGATCTTTTTAAATGTGTTTGCTTTTCTGTATGTAAAGGCGAATTCCAAGGAAATCTGTGAAGAAATGTCGTCTCCTTCTTTATTCAGAAAAATGCTGATGTCAGCATTTTTGTTGAGATCCAAAGCTAATTATCTAGAAAAAAATGCGTGGCTACCCCCATTTTTCTTAATGGGTTCCAATAGCCCTCGCAAAGACCTAATTTTTCCGCCTGGTCCTAATCTGGTGCGAAAACCTTTGTATTTAGTAGGCACTGTCCTTAAGAACACGAAGATCTCTTAATACCATTCCTTCTTCTGTTGCTGAGAATTTGTAACTGAGCAAAGTTGAATGGAGGACACTTGTATCGACTTGCTGATCAAACGTGTCCACTACTTTGCTTCTCAACTTGCAGCTCTGTTGGCTTGGTTGATTCCATTTTCCATTTCGTTGACACCTACTCCTCTTATCGCTTTTTAAGATCTTTATATCTTTTCTCTTGTAGAATGTCAATTTCTGTGTTTTTCCACTAACTGTTTTCCAGTTCGCGTGGCATCCCAACCACTATGGTAAGATTCTGCCTCAGAAAGTAGCACTTCGTTCTGGGGAATGCTTTATATAAACATCGTTATTGCATACGCACGCTCCCTTGTAAGTCTTTTTCTATTCCTTCATCGATAAAACTACAAAGTTCATTTTTTCAAGTTTCACTTGGCAAAAGGTTTCTTTCTTGGTATCGGGAAAGTCAGGTCATGGATGGACCTTGACGTCCCAATTGAATTATTTTCCTCTTGCAGTAAAAGTTGTACAACATTTCCCAAGTAATGCTGTCCTGCATCCTCCTTCACGTACAGTCTATTTCATGGATATTTCAATGCAACATCGATACTTTTAAAGCTTCTCTGGAACCTTAATATAGAAAAAGAAACTATGAGATATCATGAAGAATAGCATAGCTAAAGGTAAACTCGCGGTCTGATTGGCTATCGAAGAGAGGGTATTTAGCGTGGAATTGCACTTGACTGGGCATAAAGGGATACTGCTGACGTGAGTCGCGAGCAAAAGTTGTTGCAATCGTGAAAACAAAAATGGAACTCGTGCTACGAAAATATCACCTTGGAAATGAACAAATTTACAGAAAATGAATGTTTGCCAAATTTTGAATTGAAATTTAGATTTTTAGAAAATTTGAGGAAACCACTCACACTCAAAAGTACGAGAAAACGCATAGAAGAAAAAAACAAAATGGCAGAGACGAGGGAAGAAAGCTAAACGACAGTTCTTGACGAGGAAAACCAAACAAGCGTCGCGAAAGATAACCAAACAGGTATCAATGCCGAAAAAGTCACGCATCTATCTTGGAAAAAGCAAACCATTGTAACCTATACAAATAACGAACTGGTTTCTTTTAGGGACAAAATGGTTTCAAAAACACTAAAAAAAAGTACAAGTACATTCGTACGCCGTCTGCAGTCTGCAGTCTTCGTTCAAGGAAAAGCACGGCAAACAAATTCATCTCGATGCAATTTCGAAGCAAGAGGCACCGCAGTTTCTCGAGCATTTCTTTCTAGAAATAAGGTGGATGACAAAGGAAAACAAAGGCAAAGAATATGAGCCAGGAACATCACAAACTTACCGCATCGGTTACGAAGGTACTTTCTGGAGCGTCCATGTCCACCGGCAGTAGACAACTTCGACCTCGAAAAATCTTCAGACATTGAGTTCGAAGAAGTTTCAACGATGCTATCCATGAAAAAAAAATTGAAGCAAAAAGGTCTTGGCAACAAACAAAATGCCGCTCAACCAGTTGAGACAGAAGATATTGAAAAGGTGTGGTCGTCAAAATCCTCGCTCTCTTCTCCACTTGGTATGGTGGAACAATGTCACGCACTTAGGAATGAGAGGATTTAAAGAACAACATGATTGTCAACTAAGTGATTTCACCGTCACAGAGCTGTACATCGAATACAAAGAGTGACAAACCAAGAACCGCCAGGGAAACGAACCAACTGCGTCAAAACGGGCGACAAAGCATAACAACAAGATTTGGAGAACGGATGGTGGAGAGCGAGATCCGCTCAGAGCATTTATCGAGTACGTTGGCCATCGTCTGAAGGGTGATAACGTTCCTGGAAATTTCTAACCGAGTCCAGTTGACAGCCCAAAATCCAATGTCTGGTACAAGATGGCTCCAATTGGTGGAAATATATTGGCAAAGCAAATGCAGAGTATTGCGTCCATTGCCTCCCTGGACGGCAAATTCACAAATTCGAGTGGTCGCAAAACAGTCATCCAGGCGCTCCGAGATGATTTCGACCCATTGAAGATCTCAGCGCAGACTGGCCACGCTAATCCGGAATCCATATCCAGCGACAGCCATAATCCTCTGGAAAAACAGCGGCGAATGTCCAATAAGTTGGCCGGTTTCAACCCAAGCACGACAACTACCAACAGCTATTCAAGTCATGCTTTACGGGAGATTTGTCTCAACAGCTCAGCCTCGCCAAGCAACACAGCAGCTACTAGTAACCGTGACCGCAGTGCCAGTCGTGCTAGTTGCTTGATGGCAGGGGCAGTTGGCGAAATGTTTACTGGAGTGACTTTTCATGATTCTCCAGTAAATATTTCCATAAACTTACAGTCCAACATGACACCAACAAGCGACTTTGCAATGAAAGAAAAAAGAGTTAAAATGGTGACTTTTAAGCTTTTTTGAGCTATTTTTCGTAAGAGTTTTCTAAAAAAAATTCCAGTCTTAATCATAATATTTTGAATACAACTTTTTTACAACTGTAAAGCACTTACCAGTTTTTTGTAGATCTTGTTTAATACCGCAGCACTTAAAATTTTCCTTTCGTTTGAGCATTTCAGTTCTTGATTATCGGCGCCACATTTTGCCAAGTTGTATGGTAGCAGGCAAATCCAAGATATTCATTGAATGAAAAAACTTTTCTATATAACCTTAGTCTTCAATAACCACGTGTTTTGTACTTTCGGTTTTTTTGCTGAAGATTGTACAATGTGAGGCACTACTTTCTCCACGAGTTTGAAATAAAAGTGGTTTTCATTCTAAGAATACCTTGTTTCCTATTCGCTAGATCTTGGCACCTGACTTTGAAAGAGTCTCCATTGTTTACGCAACAGCATTGTATTTTATAGAAAAATTCACTGCCGGACAAGTGAACTCCACGTTACATTTCACTTGAAAAACCGATATCGCACGAATCGCTTCGCGATTCGTGCGATATCGGTTTTTCAAGTGAAATTTAACGTGGAGTTCACTTGTCCGGCAGTGAATTTTTCTATAAAATACAGAATTATCCCCGTCCATCGGTGTTCACAAAAAACCACCTGGGGATAAATCTTAAACACAACAATAATTTTGTCATCTCCGTGAATACTGGCAAACATATATTTGCAGTAATGCACAGCTACACTGGGAGTACATGCAAGACTGCGTACCAAGCATTGCCCTAGTAACCTGATGGTGACGTGGAAATTGGGGCGAGAGCAAAAAATTAAATAGACGGAGAGGGGGTAGTGGGGAGAGCAAGGAAACGCTTGGTAGCAAACCCACCGATTTTGAAAGCAAAAAAGCAAAACTTTTGTTCAGAATCGGAGCTCCTGATTGGTGCGGCGCCGTCATGTTTACTGACAAATTTATCAAACTTATTCGAATGACTCGAGCAAATCAATGGACGAATTTTTTTCAAATCGTGCTAGATTTATTTGAATCGAGCTCAAAGGTATTCATTCGTTTCATGTTTGAACAAAGTCACTCATTTCGCTATACCGTTTTCTCGAATTGTGATCGTTTCGTCAATGACGTAGTTTTATGGTTTCGCTTGGGAATCGAGCAAAGCTTGAGCTATGCTCATATAGATCTACTTTGTGGTTTAATTCAAATTTTCATCGAGCATCCCTTTTTCATATGGGAGTTCTCCCCCCCCCCCCCCCCCTCAATCAACATTTGTATCGACGGGACACGATGCATGCGATGTATTCCGTTTGCAACGTTTTCCACTCAGCAGCGACAAATTGCACACTTAAGCCCTGCTCCCTCGAAATATATTTTTGTTATCTCCTAGATTCTGGGAGGCGTGCCAGACTTGATTATGGTTTCTTTCTCGCATTTTGGGGACGAGGAGAATAGAGACCCCAAGAAAGAGATTGTGGTAGCAGCCACATTTTGACATTCAGATTAAGCGAAATCTAGTCTCTTTTGACAGAACGTTTCAGGTTTTCTTGAGCATGTGGTATTCCAGAAATAGCACTTGTTTACCTGCCATTATAACTATGTTAATTTTTCATCGATTTACGTTATTTTTCAGCTTAGTAAAATAGTGAAAACCAAGATGCGCGATCCAAGAACTGGTGGACTTCTAAAATACTTTTTATGCTGTTATGACTTCAACCACTACCCCCCTCCCTCTCAAACACGCACACACACACGCGCGCGCGCGCGCACACACACCCACAGATAGAGCTTATGTGTTTGCTGGTGAGTCCGAGAGTTAAACCTGTTCTGACATACGTTTTCACTATATTCCAAGAGATGTGGTTCTTATTTGTTTATATTCTACTTGAAATATTTGTTAATTTCAGTATTTACAGTGTCCCCAATTAGTACAACAGTACTAAATACATTTGACACTTAAATAAAGTTATTATTTATTACTATTATTTTCTCAGATCTCTGCAGAAAAACTTCATAAGCAACATATCAATTGAAACATTTTCCCATCTCAGTATCCTTAAGTATTTGTAAGTATGCAAGTTCAAAATATTCAAATCACCACCCCCATTACTGACACTGCCGAGGTTTAAGCTGCGTCAATAATGACTCAATTTTTTTAAAGCCAATTTATATTTAATATAAATTTAAGTTAATGTGACAACCATGAAGGAAGATCAGAGAAGTAACAAGTATATGGATCTATCACGCAATATGCCCTAAGAATAACCCTTGCGTTACATTCATGGGTCAAATTCACCCTTGTACCCGTATGACATGCTATTCTATATTGGCCAATCACACTGCCCCTTTTCCATTATGTCAATCAAGACCATGCGGTTTCATCTACACATCAGTAGTTTTACTACAAATTCTCTGATCTCCCGAAAGGGTTGTCACAAACAATTCCCACCTACCCATCTTTAAGGATACTACTTGTTGACATCTTGAAATAATGTAACCGAAACAGTAATTCTCCACACAATAGTACTGCTATGTAGAGGGCTGTTCTTAGTTTCAAACTCTAAGTAACATGTCCGCTTATATAGACATTGTTATCATTGTTACTATTTTGTACTTTAACTCAAGCTTAGAGCTGTTGAACTTAAGCTGCATGCCTGCTTATTGAGACATTGTTACAATTGTTAATATTT
Source organism: Orbicella franksi (assembly GCF_964199315.1). NCBI lineage: Eukaryota > Metazoa > Cnidaria > Anthozoa > Scleractinia > Merulinidae > Orbicella > Orbicella franksi. Next base: position 10,511,051 of record NC_138154.1, read on the forward strand.
TTTTCTATGTTAACTCAGGCCTAGACCTGTTGGACTTAAGCAGTATGCCTGCTTATTGAGACACTTTTGTACATGTTAACATTTTGTATCCTATCTCAGGCTAAGAGCTGTTGGACTTATGAAACATCCTGACACATTGTTATAATAGCATTGTTATCCTTAGTGTAAACCTGGCATAGGTTAACTGAAGCATTATTTCATTCGTTTACTGATTTTCCTAAGACCATTATGCCTAAGTGTTGATTTTCTAAAAGTAAATAATCCACGGGAAGGGATGAGGTGCTCCGTACAATTTGCCCCTTTTGCTCCATAGCCTCACAGGGTCAGCTTTCCCGGTAGAGTGGGACCCCAGTGTTACTGTTGTTGGTTGTTGTTGATTGTTTCCAGGGGGCCTGGGGACTAGGACCCCAGTTACCTGGGAACCAGGGCATGTGGTTCTGTTTGTTCCCAAGGGTCCTGGAAATCAGGACTCCAGTTGCTTGGGAACCAGGGCATGTGGTTCTTTTGTTCCCAAGGGTCCTGGAGATCAGGACCCCAGTTTCTTGGGAACCAGGTTGATTATGTTGTAGGGCCTCCTGAAAGGACGAAGAGGATTACAACCTCTCTTTGCCAACCAACTGACCTGTGATACCCGACATGATTGCTATTGGCAACTCGCGCACCTCATCCCTTACCCTTTTTCTCCCATTGAACTTGTTGTCTTGTGTTGATCTCATCGGTTGGGAGCATTAACGCTATGAGTACCTTTAACTCCTATCTCTGAGTTTAAGTTATGTTCGTGGCCTTACCTTCGAAGTGGCGCCCATAGTCTGTTACACCATTCTGCGCTCTCTGAAACTCCTATTCGCACTAACTAAATGTTCTACCATACAAGCGGATCTCATAACTTCCTTTCTGTGCATGTGGTAGCAATTCCTTCATCAAAATCTCAAATATTCGTAAATTCGATATGCTGAATGTTGTAATATATCTGTGGAATCGATGTTTATTTAAAAGGAAATATCTGAACTTTAATTTTATTAGATTGCTCAATGAAAATCGTCTCCACGTCATCCCTGATCAAGCATTCAAGAAACTGAAATCTCTGGAGATAGTGTACGTATGTGAAGCTTGAATCAAGCCCAGCTGAATTGACAAATTATCAATCACAACGGGCAGCAAATTTTCCCACTGTAGTAACCGTTCGATTTTCAGAGTACTCTGGAATAAAAAGAACGGCAACTGTTATGGGATCATATTTGGAAATCTCAGTCCCGAAGAATCAAATCTTTGAAAACATTTCACAGTCGTTTCATTGCATTGGTTCTTTTCGAGTTATTTTTTATTGTTCTTTGGAAGTTCTCTTTTGACTGTCAGTGGTTAAATGCTTTTTTGTGCGTGTGCGATGGGCCATTAAGGTATAATTATTACTTTCAAAATTGCAAGGCGAGATTTCGAGTCGGAACTCGAGTCAGGATCTCAAGTCACGATTTTAAGGCAGGATGGCGATCATCTCATAGCTATTACCACGAGACGAGTTATAACACGGTATCGCAATCCTCTTATACACAATACACCTCATACATGGTAATGCTGTCTCTGCTCGAGATCCCGACTCAAAATCTTTACTCGAGATCCAACTCGCAGAATAGTATCCTCGAAGTTATTGCACCTGATTTTATCAAAGAAATCCCTCTTTCCAGCCGAGTTTGAGGTCCACATTTAAGTTAATTACTGAGTGTTTTTTCTCTCGACTACGTTTGGTCGAAAAAATCCAAGGGGAAAACCAATGATGTGTATTAGAGCGGTTTTCAATTGAGCGTCGTAAAACCAAAACCAAACCAATTACATACCAATTAGACTACTCAGCCGATTTCAAACGTAGTAAAACCAAAACCAAAACCAAAGTAATTGTCTAATTACTTTCGACACTCAAATGAAAACCGCTCTAATCCTCTATAATATCTTTACCTTTATCCCTAACGTGTCTCGACGGGTTCGGGAAGCCATTTTAAGTCACGCGGCTTCAAATGACTGACATCTATCAAAAACAAATCAGTAGTGGATAGACCATTAAGTTTTTGAAGGGAGGGTGAGCATTTTTTTTTTTTCGAACAAGATTCTTTTTATGGTTATTTGCCGTTTACGTGTCTTTTCCATGGCTCACACATTTTCATTGTTTAATTTATATACACTGTACATGACTCGAACTTGCCCGTTAGTTCGCCTCAAAGTAAAGCTGGAAATGCTTCTTGCTTTGTATTCTGTAGTTTGCTCTCAGATAACCCTATCAAGACTATTGGATCACAAGCTTTCACCATTCATCCAAAAGGAAATCTGACGGTGTAAGTATGGCTTATTGTTTATTGTTATAGTACAACACTAACTTCCCTTCATCTTTTCTGGCCAAAACTGATCAAGTGGAACGACTATGCGGACCACTTTTAGGCGACTGTCTAAAGGCAAACTAGTTCACCGCTAGATTTTCTCCGATTCTGTTCGTTTAAATTGATCACGTGACACGATAGGGTTCATCGACGGAGAGACATTGCTCGGTCGCCGAAAATATCCGGATGGATAATACTCGACCATTATTATTATTATTATTATTTATTTATTTATATTCTTTTTTCGCAAACAGGCTTTACGCATAAATAAATATTTGCCCTACAAACGTGTTTTTACATAAAGATAAAAATAATTCACTCGATCTCCAATGATAGTTTTTAGACAAAATTAAGATAACAGGACGAAAACGTCAATTGGGTGAAAAGAGGGTTAAAGGTTGGCTTTTATTTCTTGTTTTGTATGTTTGTGTGGGTCAGTATTAAACATGAAAACTGTTGGTACATGTTTACGTTCAACTTAATCCAAAGAAGTATACGTCAATAGAAATAATGGGAGCTTCAAGCGCTAAATGCCGGTTGCAAAATTTGAATAAATAGGTTCATGTCGTGCGCAATTTTTAGGCATGCGCAAAAGGAAAATTAAGTGGTGAAAAAATGAAGATAGAGTGCTTGTCTCGGGCTTATGGGCTAGAAATTAGGTTCTAAGGCCCCATTTATATGGTCTCGTGTACCCGAGACACCGCTCCTCCCGAGTTACCCTGACCGAAGTAACATTTCTTAACAAAATTCAACCAACCGTTTACATAAGGATCGCGAACCCCTCTAGCTCAGGGGGTCGAGACAACTGAGTGGGTGAATAGTCTCGTCTCGGCAGGTAGGGTACGCCCGGCAGTCGGGACAACTTTTCATCATGTAAACGCTTTGGCTCGCCCAACCGGAAGAACTTTCGGCGTGGCGAGTGTCGCTTGCTGCCTAAGTTTAGGATTTAAAGCAGAAATTTGCAGGAAAGAGGTGAAAATGAAATTGGCAAAACCCACTGAGATCGAATGACCAGGGGAATCTCAAAGAAAGAGGGACATTCGCACATTTGATTATTCGATGAGGGATATCAATAATCAAGCAGGGTCAACTTTGACTCGGCCTTCAGGGACTACGTTTTCACATATGAACGCTCCATAAAGTTTCCTCGGGGGGAGCGTTGTCTCGGGTATCTGAGACCATATAAATGGGGCCTAAAAGATTACATAAAAGCCCTCGAACTTCGTTCACTGGCTAATAACTTTTTTTAACATATTGATCTCTGCTGGCAACAATCAGTCTATAGGTCCTCAACAAATAAATACAATATGAAGTCATAGATTAGTACTGTAAAGCTCACATGTTTTGCGCGACACAGGAGCTCCGTTATTTTTCTCAAATATATAAAGGATATTACACGGTGGCGAGAAGATATGAATTTTATGTTGTCGTGGCAAGAACAATATCTCACTCGTTCGCTGCGCTCACTTGTGAGATATTGTTCTTGCCACGAGAACATAAAATTCATATCTTCGAGCTAACGTGTAATGTTCTTTTTATTATATGGACATACTGATTACGGCGTTTTCGACGATTTTCCGAAGATTTCCGAAGATTCTCCAAAACTTGTCCGAAGGTCACACGAACGTTGCCAAACATTTTCCCGAAAATTTCCGAAGATTACCGAAGATTGCCGAAGACTTTCGAGGAAGACCCGAAGATGTTTGGATGATACACCAACGAATTTAAGTACAATTTAAGAGACAAACTAGATATCAGTGAAATCATCGATATCTTCACTAGTGAGGATATATATGTTATTTGCCGGCTGGGAGGTCCGTATGGTGAAAACTGTGAGCGAGGTCTTGAAAATGCTGCCCGAGGCCGCCAATGTAAGGAAGTAAGCCGCCAAATAACATGTTTATTTTTTTTCCTCCAGTAAATTGGTTTTACAGATTACAAATGGGCTTGTTTACGCAACTCTTGTCATTGAATCGGCTTGCGCGCCGTCTACTAACGATTTGTAAAAAATCTCGGCAACGAGCGAGTAACTCAGATAGTAGACAAAGAAAGATGTATTAAAAAACAGATTTTTTCGAGCTACGTTGTGTTAGTTGCATTTATTTCACCAATTAAGAGGCTGTCTCTGTAAGAACCGACCACTGATTTTACTTCGAAAATTCGATTTTTCTCATAAGCTGGGATTTCGAAGCCCTTACCTAGTCAATCACTAAAATGAGTTTTATTTCATTAAAAATTCCAATTGAATTTTTCTAGGATTGATTGAAGTTCGGTCCGCTCGACACAAGTTTCATGCCTCCGAAACTGGAAAAATAGCACATATTGCCGGCCCTCTAAAAGAAATAATATTCGCTCAAAAGTCCCAATTCTTTTTTTTCAACTGTAAGTCTACTTTATATACAAACCTACAATTGGAAGGAAAAGCTGGCAGTTTTAATGCTACCTAGCTTTCAAGGATCGCTGCAAAGGACCAAAACTTTACTCTTGAAGCCAGGTAAGAGATTTACGGCAATTTATCGGAGCGCTTTACCAAGGCGAGTGTGTTAGTTACTCACTGGAATATTTTCAAAATTTCCTGAACTTTAAGCTGTCGTTAGCTTTGAAAACCTAGTGGGCAGACAAATTTTATTATTGTTTTAAATTACGGGACATTTATACTTTCTATTCATGTAGTTCAGCAGTTTCAAACAGGTGCCACATTTTTAAAACGTGCCTTCAAAGTAGAGCTATTTTCGCGTTTGGTTCAAAACTCGATTTAACGGGTATGAAATCTTCTTTTAACCGTTGAAGGAACAACATTGAATTATAATTGAATACAAATGGGTTTGTTTACTCAACTCGTGCTCTTGTCATTGAATCGGCTTGCGCGCCGTCTACTAACTATTTGTAAGAAAATCTCGGCAACAAGCGAGTAACTCAGATAGTAGACAAAGAAAGATGTATTAAAGAACCAGGAGGGAGGGGGTGACTCTATTGTTTTCCAGTATTGATTCGTGACAGACTCATCGCTACCAGTGTGACGTCACATAGCAACGAGCGAGCGCCTCGAGTAGCCTATTCAGATTACGCCATCGAAGAAGGACAACAGAGGTTAAGAAAGACAAAAAAACAGGCCTAATATCGCTTTTGTTCACTAACTTAGTGTAAGTGTGTACAGTTTGTTGTTATTTTTTGTCTGTGTGCATTATCTGGTTTAGTTTTGTGCGCGCGTTATTGTGATTTCTTGTTGAATTTTGTTGCGGGTAAGTGGCGGGACCGCCATCTTGAAAACGGGACGAGAGAAGTCCACGTAAAACGTTCGCGTTTTCTCTCTTAAATGTCTTACCAATAGTCTTGTCAAAAGGAGGTTTCATGCGTCGATAGTATACGTTTAATCCGCGTGTATCTCTGTGTCGATTGAACCAGCCGTTCCTCTCATCAATCCACCAAAATTTCCCAGCGATGTGATCGGTTTTTGTCTGTTTTGGGAGCACTTTTGGTCGTAGTTATCAGGCCTTTAAATGCAATTCTTTTGTGTTTTAATTGTGCCTGCTGTATGATGAAATTTGTTGGCTTTAATCGTACAGCAGCTTTGTTGGCTTTTGTTATCAAGGGTTGCTGGCTTTTTTCCTGTCTCGTTGCAACTGTTGACTTATTGCTGTCCACTGCAATTGCGGTGTTCAGTGTTGTAATTTCATATTCACAACAAAGTTCAAATTAGAGTTAGCCTGAGTAAGCTGTTCTTGGTTTTCTCTTTGCCACTTACATTTTGGTGTACAATTTTGGTGTAAACATATATAGCATTTAAATAATTGCAGTTATGGTGAAATCAATTTTGTGTATGATTTATTTACCTTTTGTCATAACCTAATAACTTGGCTTATTCCTAAACAATGCCACATCTTGAATGATGCTGTAGCCTGTTCCTGGTTCTCGGTCAGTGGGCATGATCGAAAAAAGTGGCCGAGCGCGTTCTGGTAGAGAAAGAGGCGAGAGCCCGGAACAGGCTGATGATGTTGCAACTGTCCTGCATTGTCTTGTTGTAATGGCTCCTATTTCTTAAGCCTCCAAGAATTTCAAGGCTGCTTGTAGTCTTTTCATCCCTTTAAGTTCTCATCATATTCCAACTAAAAGACAACCCTCCACTAAATGTCACCAAATAGATATTGCAGAATAGCACTCAAAATAAATGACAGCAAATGCTAAAAAATGTGTAAGAATGCTGAAATGCTGTACGTAAAGACAATCAGACATTTATTCTATTTAATTATTTTTTTTTAATTCTAACAAGTTTTATTCCTATTAACTCTTTTTATTTATTCTGCTTTTATAATCATCTCCTGCTCTTCACAGGTCCACATCAGCCTATAGTTTCAATTATGACTCTATGTGCCATTTAATCCATCAAATATTTTCGCTTGCACATTTGTCCTTGGACATTATCTGTTCCTATCTTCTCGGAATGGATAATGTCCATGGAGTGGACACTGAATGAAGGCTACTTTTCATAAAACCTGCATTACCAAATAAAGAAATGATTGATTAACTGAATCAATTTCTCCCTCAGATTCCGGAGGTCCATAAGCTTCATTCTCCTACAGTGTGCTTAGCAGCTATGCTCTCATTCTGACCAATGATATATGGCCATACATGTCATGCCTGATCCATTGTTAGTGGTTTTATTTGTGGTTAGTGTGGTAGCAGTCAGCACTGTAAACCTTGATGTTACCTCCAGAGAATTTCCCCTCTTTTGCTCTCTTTTGTGTCTTCATAGCTAGTAGTATAGGGGGAGTCATACAAATACCATTTCGCAGAGGGAGAAGTATTTCACCATTTTGCAACCCCCAGCTTAAGTCCGAAGCTCGCAAGCTCGCTTCGGTTAAAACGGGGTTTGCAAAACGGGAAATACTTCTCCCTCTTTGAAATAGCACTTGTATGACTCCCCCTATACTACTAAGGGGGAGAGACAAACAAGTGAGCCCGCTGTTATACCGCCCGAGCCGCGATGTCTCGAGCGACAAACAAGTGCGCGTGGCTGATGCGGGGCCGGAAAGAAGGCTGCAGAAAGCGGTGTGTCGGCGCTTATTGCAAGCAGCACAACTATCAGTTGAAGAAAGGAATGCGAATGCCGGCCCAATGTCTGGAATGCGGAGTCGGGGTTCTGTGCGACTACAGGTTATGCAGGGGCTGCGGAGGGAGAAAAGTAAGTAAGTGGTTAAGTCGGGAGCGTGAAAAAGCGAAGAAAACTTTCGCTCTCGTTTTGCTCGAGCTAAAGACAACCCAATTGGAAAAATAGGGGTCTTTGTTACACCGCAAGGCACAATGTCCTCCACCAACCAAAGGTATGCCCCCGAAGAAGAGCTGGAAAGAATAGATCCTGCGACATTGCAGTATCTGGATCGCCTTCTCGCAGAAACGCGCCAGAGGCAAGAAAGGTTATCCAGAACGTGCTGGGAGAGCCTACTTCTCAAGAAACGCAGGCGCATCTGCAAAAGCCACTTCTTCCGAAGCCTTACCAGCCAAGAGCTCCTCCACGCCAAAGAAAGTCGAGAAAAGCGCAAGAGCTTCTGAGGAAGTACGACCCCTTTCCTGCGCGGAAAACCCGAACAGTGACAGACTACCAGAAGGAGATTCTGGATCTGTTCGATGACGCAGAGGAAGAAGGGGAAGAGACTACAGGCGGGTGTTTCATTCGCTGGCGCTTTATCAGAGGTCTGGGGAGAAACCTCACACCAGACTTTATGGCGAGGATACGCGAAAGAGTAAGCACGTCGTTCTATCTGAGGTGCGTTTTCGCGTACCAGTTGCGCAACATTGAGGATGGAACGATTATTGTCTACTAATCGAACCCCAAGGGCTCACAGTGGTTTGACAAACTGGAAGACGTAGAAAAATGGCTTAACCGCCAGGAAGAACTGCGTGTCGTCCTTGAAAAAGTCGACAGGCCCAATACAAAGTGGGTGTTCGAAGCCTTTTTCAACGTAGACCTGAAGGTTGTGCTTGACAGGAAGCCTTTGGTGGGAACAGGGCCTTTGCCCGACTGGCTGCGCAACCTTGCCCATAGCTGGGCAGTGGTATCTTTGGACGTGTATAACGACAACCTGTGCCTATGGCGGTGCATCGCTGTACACCGAGGGGCGCGCACAGACCGTTGCACAAAAGAAGCCAGAAGTCTCGCGCAGAGTTTCTACAAACTCGATTCCATTCCAGAAAACTTCGCAAAAACGTCTCTGGACGAGCTAGACAAGGTGGAAGCCCATCTGAATGAGGGCTCGCCCGTCTCATCTTGGGTAGGAATCCGCGTCTACGAGCCTGAGCGTCTTCCAGACGGTGAAGTGGTTTGGCACCTCAGAATAAACCCGAACCCAGAACTCAAAAACATTTTGACGATAGGCGTCTCCGAAGGCCACGCTTTCTTGATAAAAGCCATCGCAAAGCCACTCATTGTGGGCAGAGATTCACAAAAACCTGCAATCTGCAACGCCACCATCTAACCTGCAGCGCGGGAAAAACGGTAATCTATTGCCCGGGGACAAAAGTGGAAGCCCCGCAGACAGCTTTCGAGAGAGTGATGTACCCGAACACCTCAGCATCAAAACAAGCGATTCTGTGGGTGGAGCGAGAAGAGAAGCGACTGGACATCCACGTATGCCACACAATGTGCGGGCACGGGGGCGAGAGATGGCTTCCGCGAGAAGGCGGGAAAATGAAGTCTTCTCCTGTCGACGGGTACAACCACGAAACGAGGACGGTCTTCCAATACCACGGCTGCCCGTTCCACGGATGCCCAAAATGTTATCCTGACCGACAGGAGGTTATAACAAACGGTTAAACAGCCGAACAACTGTATCAAGCCACCGTGAACCCCACCGCATTTCTGCGAAAGAGCGGCTACAAAGTAGTCGAGGCGTGGGCTTGCGAAGTTGGGTTTCTTAAGGGGGAACTCCCGAGGAAGCAAACGAAAACTTACCCGCACGGGATCTTGTATGATTTCGAGGCGTATGGCGACAAAAACTATTGGAAAGAGCCGACAGGCGCGTTAACGATAGAAAACGCGCACGTGCCGATCTCCGTGAGCGTTGGGGACACTCTTGAAAGAGAGCCCACCCACATCTGCGAAAGAAACCCCGCGGAGCTGGTCCGCAAGTTCCTGAAAGAGCTGGAGAGACGCGAGAAAAACATCCAGGACAAGGTGCGAGTGGAGTTTGTGCCAGAAGACATGCACCTGCTGACAAAAGATCAGCAGCAAAAAATCAATGAATGGTGCAACCAGGTCCCTGTCGTGGGGTTCAACTCAGGATCGTACGACCTGAATCTGATCAAAAACCACTTCGCCACCACTCTTGCCGAAGTATCAAAAAAAGTCAAAGTGGCCAAGAAGGGGAACAAAACCATGTTCCTGCTTACCTGGGGTGCCCGTTTCCTTGATATCATCAACTACCTTGGCCCGGGCACGAGCTACGACAAATAGGTGAAAGCCTACGGATGCGAGGCAGCGAAATCCTGGTTCCCCTACGAATGGTTCGACTCCCCCAAAAAGCTCGATTACCCCGGGCTCCCAAAATACGAGGACTGGTATTCGAACCCTATGGGCGGATACATTCTCACACAGAACGAGTGGGAGGGGTGCCAGCAGCTGTTCAAAGAAAAGGGGATGCGGGTCTTCGCAGACTGGCTGCGCTATTACAACAATCTCGATGTCGCTCCCGGCCTCGAGGCGCTGGAAAAGATGAAAAGCTTCTACACCGAGAGAGGAATCGACATTCTGAAAGACGCGGTGAGCATGCCCGGGGTGAGTTTGCATTATTTGCTCCGAGGGGCAATCAAGCGCGGCGCAGACCTTTACAGCCCGGGCAAAGAAGCGTATGAGATGTTTAAAGAAGCTGTTGTCGGGACCCGAGCCTGGTTTTCGTAAGGTACCACGAAGCTGGCGTCACAGGGATAAGGTCGCATCTATTTGCGGAACCGCGTCTTTGCAAAAAGATTCTCGGTTTCGACGCCAGCGCTCTCTATCTCTCGACCATGCTCAGAGAAATGCCTTGCGGGAAGGAGAAGGTCGTGCACTACGACGATGACCGCCAAGCGGAATTGGCCGAAGTTCTGATTCGCCGGTTGAAGGCCGGGGAGTGGTTCGGCTTCGCCGAAGTTCGCATAGAGATCCCAGAGCGTTTGCGGCCAATTTTCGAGGAGATGTGCCCTTTCTTTTACAACAAAAGGGTTCCTGCCGAAGCTGTGCCGAAACATATGGAAGACTACTTGGCAAGAACAGGCAGACAGCGCGGAGACGGGAGAAAGCTTGTGGGGGCGCTGTCCGCAGAACGGCTGCTGGTGTACGCCCCTCTGCTGTTGTGGTACGTGAACCACGGGGCGGTTGTCACGAGGGTTTACAGAACAATCGATTACAAACCGGGTAAGATCGTTACCTGGTTCGTGGAGCAGGTTACGGAGGCGCGCCGGAAGGAGACGAAGCCAGCAGCAAGGCGTTGCTAGCTGAAATGTTCAAACTTCTCGGAAACAGTGCCTACGGGAAAACGATTGAAGCGCTGGAGCGGCAAACGAACGTGATATACACGAAAGACGAGAAGTTTGTCGACAGAGCGCTGCGGAGCGCGTATTTCGAAGACCTCGACGAGATCGGGGAGGCCTACAAGCTGGAAAGCCGCAAGCCTCGGATTACAATCAGACGGTCGTTCCAGACCAGAATCGCTGTCTATCAGCTGGCGAAGCTGCGGATGCTGGAATTCTACTACGACTTTCTCGACAAGTATGTCGACAGAAGAGACTTCGAGCTCATCCAGATGGACACAAACAGCACCTACATGGCAATATCGGGCGAGCGGCTCGAAGACATTGTCCGGCCAGAGTTGAAGCAAGAATTCGAGGCGGCAAAAAATCAGTGGCTGCCTTGGGACAATTGCAGCGGCCGGACCCCAGGCCTCTTCAAACTTGAGTTCGAGGACAGCCAGATGATCGCGCTCTGCTCGAAGTACTATTTCGCCGACGAAGGAGAGGGGGGCGAAAAAAATAAGGTAAGCTGCAAAGGGATGTCGAAAAAGCAAAACGAGATCATGTGGCAGCGTTTTAAGGCAGCGTTGGCAGGCAGCAAAGGTATGAGAACCAACAGAGGTTTCAGGATGCGGGACGGGAAGATGGTCACTTACGAGCAGCAGAAGCTGGGGCTGAGCGCGTATTACGACAAAAGGTGGGTGCTGCCCGATGGGATAGACACCGAACCAATCGAATTTCACATTTAGTTCGCTTCAGCTGAAGGCGGGTTTGCAGAGGAGGGGAGCGTTCTTGTATTGTTCTTGAGCATGGTCGCCTCGCAAACCGATAAAAGTTCTTTTCCGTGGTCGAGAACAAATTCTTGGAAATGATCTGCTAAATACTTGAAATTTTCGAGGATTCTCCCTTTTTTCTTTCGCGGGTGTTAGCCAGTTCATAAACTATACGAGAGCGATCTTGTCATCTCGCGAGCTGTCCACGATCCGGTCGATAAGTTTTATGGGCGCGTTCTTGTATTGTTCTCGAACGTTTTCATACTCCGTGGCCGCCTCGTCAACCAAGAAAAGTTCTTTTCCGTGGCCGAGAACAAATTCATTGAAACGCTCTGCGAGATACTTGCTTTCTTCGTGGACGCTATTCCCTTTTTCTTTCGCGGAAAACTCAATGGCCCAGTAGAGAAAATCATCGATGTCCACAACGGATGACATGGCGAGATATAATAGATTTCTTTTTCTTCAATACAAAAAATCCTGTGCGCATTCACGGAAGAGAGTTGGGGGGCAACTGCGTGTTTGGAGGGACAACGAGCAGTTCTTCACGCACGAAGCCGCGCTTGGGTCCGTCGCGCAAATAGTAGAGAACGGGTTGATCCGGTTTTGTGAAAGATCTTTCAATGCTGTAAACTTTCAAAGACCAGATTGGATCCGTGGCTCTTTTTACACCGCCTTCAAGCTCGCCAGGTTGGTAGAGATAACGAACTTGAACAAGAGAGAGGAGTATTTTTTCGTTTTTTCCAACAGGCCTCGAATAAGGTGTCGATGGCCGAGCATTAACAGATTTTTCTTTGATGGCAACGGCGGGTTTCTTGCCGATAAGGCTTGTGACCTCGTTGTTCAAAGCCGAAACAACTTCAGGAAGTCTTTTCACCCAGGCAGTGGACCGCTGGCCCTCAGGGAGAAGCATTTTCACGGCGTACTGGTGGCCGAACAAGCGCTCCGCCAGGGTGCGGTTGAAATGTTCAACAATAGCCTGGTCGCAGTGAATGTCAACGCGCCCGCGCTGGATATATGTTTTGTGCTTGTCCATCTCTTTTGTGACAGTGCCCATGAATTCGCGCCCGGGATCAACCTGCAGCATTTCAGGCCATTTGAGAGGCGAGCGCTTGTAAATCTTCTGAAAAGCCTGGGCGACCTCATCAGAATTTTTCGAAGTCAGGGGTTCGCCCTCTTTGTAGCGGCTGGCCACGTCGACAACGGTCAGCGCACATTTGAAAACTTTGCGGCCGCGAGGGAGCTTGTCGTACGGGAGAAAAAGAAGGTCCACCTGATGGACCTTGTTGGGTGTGGGAACGTCGAATTTCGGCCGAGGAATTCGCTTCGGCGCGGGGAGGTATATCTGCCAGAGCGCTTGCCTGATAGGCCACTTTTTTGCGGTTTCTTCGGGTACCTTGGCGGCTTCGGCTAGTTTTTTGATCGCGGCGATTCCTTTCCAATAGCCCCCAGGGCCGTAGTATATCTTTGTGAGTTTGGCGTCCATATAAGTAAGGCGTCAAAAAGTTTAAAGGAACCGGAAGGCTGCGTAGCCCAGAGCGAGAGCGCCGGCGTCTACGAACATGAGTTCACCCTTTTTCTGCTGCTCGCTTGGCTGATAGAAATCTGAGAACTTGGGCTCCTTGGGGGGTACCATCTGTTCGTCAGGATGTGCCTGGTTGTAGAGTTTGAAAGCGTAATCGGTGTTGGTGAAGTTCTGCTTGACCTCCGCCTTCGTTTGCGCGTTAGTCGCGATCCATTCGAGAAGTTGTGTTCGGTCGCGCGTTTATCTGGCGTAAGCCGCTTGATAATCTTCGAGAGCTTTGTCGTGGCGCTTTTTTTCTTCAAGCGCAGCTTTGTCGCCCCCGCCAAGCGCCCTCGCCAGATAATTGCCACCGATAAAAGCCGTGGCGTTCAACACGGCCCCGCCAGCCATAATTGCGATACTCGCCATGGTATTATATAGCAGATTCTTTTTTTAAATCATTATTTCAGACGCTGCCGGGGATGATTTTTTGGTCCTCGAGGTACTTTTTGAGCGCAATGCTGCCTGCCATGACGGTGGCGAACTTCACGTAATTCATAAAACTGCTGCTGGGATCGGAAGTGAAATTCGCTTTCACAACCTTTTTCGCGGCCCAGCTGATGCCCGCGGCTAATCCCGTGAGAGTTGCGGCGTCAATGACGGTCTTGACAAGCTTGTTGTCGGACATGGTGCGTTTGATATAAGGAAAGAACAAAAGTTTAAAACAAAATCAATCCCTCTTTCCCCCCATGACTTTTCCTCTTATTCTTCTTATTTCTTCTTCTCCTGCTCCCATTCTTATTAATTCTTGTTCCATTGCTTCTAGCACTCTTCTTGCAATTTCTCTTTTTCTTGTTTCCTCTTCTTCTCCGGCATTATTGTCAAAGGCTTCATCCAAAATTTTGAATGTTTCGCGAAAAACCCTTATGCTCAAGTCGAGCAGCAAATACCTGACACCAAAAGTGGTGGCGAAAGTGATAATCCTCTGTAAAGTGTTAGGTTCTGACATCGTGATACCCATTACACGCAAAAGTTCAAATCATTTTTTTTAATCCTTTCGTCCGTGTCGCACGAGAAGGTTCTCGCTCAACACGCGCGGGCTCAGGCTCGGGCTCCGGCGTTTTTTTGTCGAAAGCTGCATTGGCTATTGCCTTGAGCTTTTCCCGTTTGTAATAAATCCCGAGCAGTGAAACGCCTATGCCGCCAATAGCAATCCATTGGTTGGCGCTGAGGCCGCTGCTCTTTGGGCTCTCGCCTTCTGTAGTCGGGGCGGGCTCAGGAGGCTCTGTGGCGGCTTTCGCCTTATTTTCCCCGAGCGCCCTATAAGCCTCGGCATCTTTCTTCTGTTGTTCCCGCGCCTGCCGCGTTCTTTCAGATGTCGCTTTGCCAGCAGCCACACGCTTCGGATTTTTTACGCGCTGCGTGGTTGGAGTTGGAGTTGTCGCTTGGTGTGTGATATCGGCGGCAGGCGCTGCCTGGGTCTCGACCTGAGGCGCGCTCTCTGATTGTTCGGTAGACATTCTGAAGCGAGCCGTATTCTAAGAAAATGAAAAAAGTTTAATTAATAATTTTTTTTGTCAGCAAGCCCTGCGGTTGTTGATTATTGCTGGCCGGTTATTCTGCAGTTGCTGAGCCGGGTACTTCATCAACACCCTCAAGCGGATAGCCATGCTCATCACGAGAAGGGTGGCTCTGCTCCGGCAACTGTGGACTAAAATCAACATGTTTAGTGGTGATGAACACTGCGTTGGCCGCAGCAAGAAACCGGCCGCACTTCAAAGCAAGGTTGCCGGCCAGATTGGAGAGCTCTTTGTTCAAGATGTAGTCGTTTCTGAGCTCTTTTTGATAAGCGTCGATGTCTTTGATTTTGACGGACATTCCGACCACTTTGGTTGCAAGAAAAATACAGCTGTCGATCAGGCTTTCTGTTGTCTTTGAGCCCACGTACGTCTCGTAGCGTTTGGTGAATTTCTCGACCTCTTCGTCGCTCAGGCGTTTCACCTGCTCGTAAGTTAACTGCACTCCGATGGCCTCTTTGGCTTTGCCTGTGGACACGAGCACGGCCAGCTGCTCGCGAAGAGCAGGAATGTCAGGTCCGGAGGAGGTTGGAGCAATGCCACCTGCTGGCCCACTCGGCTCGGGCTCGGTATATAGAAGGTTCATAACTTCTGCAAACGCGGCCTCTTCACCCATTGTTCAAGGCTATATACAACTTTCATTTTTTTTTATGCAAATAACTTTACCCCGTACGGGTGGCGAAGCGAGAACACAAGATAAGAAAACTTTCGCTCTTTCAGCTTTGAAACCAGACCTTTGTACTCATCCGGGGAGAGCTCGCCGGCGTAATCCTCGAAGATGGCTTTCTTGGTCCTGGCCGAGGGGGTGTAAAACAGAACGATCGCCGCCACGTTCTCCCGGAATTAAGATGTTATGCCGGTCATCTTCTGGGTCAGCACCCAAACGGTGATGCCCATATGTCGAGCAGAAAAGGTGAGATTCACCAGCTCGCCTGTACGCCCTTTCACATCTTTGGAGGCCGCGCAGTCGTCGAGGATTATGAGCGTGTTGGTGCCCTCGGAAAGCCATCTCATGAGCTTCAACCACTTTTCCACGTCATGCTGATCGCAGACTATCACATCCATTCTTGGATCGTTTTCGCCAAGCCGGTGGTAGGTCTTGTTGTGCGTGAACGTCGGGCAGATGAGCACGATGTAGTCGAATTTTCCACGGAAAGAGCCGTAGATCTGGTCCACCACGAACCTCGATTTGCCTGAATTGGTCGGCCCCACGATGAGAGCGTTGAAGAGTATCTTGCTGGGGTCCATGTTATATTCAATTCTGTACAGATTCCAGCTGTCTGTCCATAATGTTGAACTGGTAGTTGGAGATGACGAACACATGGCATTTCACGTCGCCTGACCCTTCGGCTTTCCGCTCAATTTCCAGCTGGACCCCGTCCGTACTGTTCACAATCCGCGTGCCGCTGCCGTGCATGTCTTGGTCCACCATGGAGCGCACATCAATAACAAGCCCGAACTTATCATCGGTGTAAAACTTTGTCATATTCATGTGCTCCGTTTTATCTTTTTCTTTCACGAACAGGTTGCGGGCCTCTTCCCACATGTCCTTGCCTTCGATGCCGTTGTTGTAAAGCCTGTTGGGCACGCCGTTGACCGTGACGCTGACTTTCGTCAGATCGGGGAAGATGAATTTTTCTGAATCTCTGGCGCCCTCACTGTACGGCTCTACAAACAGGAGGAGGGGAGCTTTGAGCGACCTTCTTTGGGCGTTGACTTTGATGTTGATGCTCGTGTCAGTGTCTTTTTTGAAGGCCACCTGTTTGTCATGCATCACGTGGTCGTAAGTGAACTCTTTGCCACTGGAGTAAACGCTCCGCACCTCGTCTGCCAGAGTCTTACTGCGGATCATTTTGTACTCGAGCTGGATGTTTTTCAGCTCGTATTTGAGCTGGGTTGTGTCTGAACCCATGACCAGGTGTTTTGATTCGGCAAGTTTCACTACGAACGTGAGGTCGTTGTAAAGGGCCTGGGGGTAGAAAACGCCATGGTTGGACAAGATCTGGTGGTCAAGCCTGATCCGGTACTTTTTTCCGTAAACCTCGTTCAGCTTTTTTTCAGCGTCGACGCCCGAGTCTTTCTTGTCTCCCGCGCCTGAGCGGATCTTGCATAGATCCTCGCTCTGAATCCCTTCGAGAGTCCTCTTGTCGCGCTCTTCCTACGAAAGAAAAAGGTCTTCGAAAGTTTTGTAGATGTCGTACGCAACCGTGTCTTGCAGGATAGTGCCCGCAAACTTCACTACCAGGCTGTCAACGAGCGCCCGCGTGACGTTCTGGACAAGGAAGTTGTTGGCGTGCCCTCCAGAAAGGTCGATGTCAAAGACAAGCGCTAGCGAGCCCGGCACCAGAACCTCGTTCTCGTTCAACTTGGGCACGGAAACATACAGCGTATTGCCGGGGTTGGCTTCAGTGGGGGTAAAGGTGATTCGCTTGACCGCGCGCTCGGCCTGCATGCCGTGTAATGTCTTTTCGTTGTGCGAAGGGCGAAGGTTCACTGGAACTGACATTGTATAATACGCAGGCGATTATTTTCTAATTTAAAAAATAATAGGCTTGAAATATATCGCTATGTCGGCGGAAGGCGGTGGCGAATTTGGTTACAAAGACCCGGACCTTGACAAACAGCTTTACCACGATGATGATGAAGAACAAGAAGTTGACAGAACCCATCCTTTTCAACCAGGTGCGGCATCCACTCCCTACCAACCTGGCGCCCCCTACCACGGGGGCGAACAAACGGAAATGCGTACTATGCACCACGAGCAGTCTGGCCTGCCTGACACTTCTTATGAAGAAACCCCTTTGTTAGGCGCGGAAGGTGAACAGCAAAGATCATGGGACAGTTTAACGAGAGTTTTTCTGAATGCAAGCGCAATAAATCTAGAAACTGAATACAACAAGGGCCAACTGTACGTCAAAATGAAGGGGCTTGGCAAAAAACTTTATAAACTCTTTGCCATAGAAAAGAGTACAGGCAAGCAACAGCTAAACCCAAAACTTTCAAAAGAGATCAAAGACTCTCTTGGCCCGATGGCACAAGAAGTTATTGATCGACAAAATGAGACCATGAGAACTGTCCGACAAAATTTGATAGACTCTGAAAAGCAATTAAAAGAGGCAGAAAAGCTCGCCGCGGAAAGGGAAAAAGCGTCACAAGAGGTGCAGGAGCTTAGGCAACGAATAGAGAGAAACCAAGCAAAGATTGATGCAATTCATGATGAGCAGGGGTCCAATTTTGAAAGTGAAGCAGAACTGCGCAGGCTGAAGCAGCTGCAAAAGAATTTACAAACAGATTTAGAAAACGCAAAAAAAGAGGGGCCGCGCCTGAAAAGCAAGCAAAAAACAAAGAAAAAGAACAAGAAAAGGTCGACAGACTCAGAGCAAGCCTCGCGGCAAAAGAAAGCGAAAGAAATGCCGTCGAAGAAAGGCTAAACCAAACAAAACCGTTGGACGACCTGAAAGAGCGGGAAATCGAGCTGCAGCGCCAAAACGAGGAAGACCAGGCGATCATCCAAGATGAGAATGCCTCGCCCTCCGACAAAGAAGATGCAAGAGAGAGGGTGGCAGGAAGAAACGAGGAGCTCGCGCGTTTGCAAACTCAGATCGCGGAAAGGGAAAGGGGGCGGCCTCTCTTGGAAAGGGTCAAAGAGATCTTCAAAAAATATGGCGTGACCTTGACCGCTATTCTTATCGCCGCCGGGGCCACAATCGGAGCTGTCATCGGGGCCCTCACCAGAGGTCTGAAAGCCACCGGCAAAGCTTTGGGAAATGGCCTCAAAGATATTTCCGCGAAACTTGGTTCTCTGCTGCCCGGGCTGATTGGCTCGATTGTGAACTTCCTTTTCAAAGCCGCCGGCCAAGTCGTCGGGTTTCTGGCCGAGCACACCTGGCTGCTCATTCTTGCCGCGGTTGCCTTTTTGTTCGAACAATATTTTAAGAAGCAGCGTTAACTTACCGCCAAGCCATGAACAGCAAAGCCGATAATCCGACTACACCGACAATGACAGCCGTTTTGTTAATTTCGTGTTGCGGTGTTTTATCTGGACCCATGGGCTCTATTTTTTGCGCCGTCGGCAGTGCTTGTTCAGTTTCGGTCGAAGCTGGTTTCGTTGATTCGGCTGTTGCGGCTTTGTGTATCGGGTTGGACGGGTGGCTGTTGGGAGGGTTAATTTTTGATGGGCCGCCTGCCATGAGTTTGAGGGCAGATTTTTTTGTCTTCGGGTTTACCTCGTTGTTCACTCCCAGTTTCATCCCCGAGACCGCCTGTTTCAGCTTGTTGTTGTAACCGATCGAGCTTGCTGTGTTGATAATCATTTGTGCGGGCATGAGCCACGCCATGGGGGCTGCAGCAAGATTGAGCCTGACCTTCGCTTGATCAACCGCGAGCTGGTACCTCTGCACGCTCTTGGCCAAGTCGGGCTGTCTGATCGCGTCTTCTACCAGCACCAGGAACTCGCTCTGGGCTTCTCTTGCTCGGCCACCAGAACCGAGAATGCTGCTGCGAACGTTGACTTGTGCGCCCAGAACGCAGTAAACGAAAGCCCCGATTGACTGGTTCATTCGTGCCAAGCCCGCCTGCGTCAAACCTGATGCTGTGTTTGGCGCGAACCAGTCCGATTGGGTATCAGAAGCGGCCCCCGGCTCGATGTAATAAATCAGGTCCCCTTTTATAGCTTTCCCGCCTTCATCGCTGAATTTGTTCCATCCCGGGTATTGATAGTCAGTTTTCGACGCGCCGGCGCCGGACACGTAAACATAAACGCTTCCCAGACCGTGGTTTTCCCCGTGCGTGTAGCGGAAATCGCTCGAGGGGTCTATACCGAACTCATTGCATATCATTTTGTACGAAGCAACGTCATAATGATTATTGTATTGGTTGAAAGGCGGGTCTCCGGGCAAAGCGCTCATGCTCTGAATACCTCCTAACTAGAACAAAATGCGCCTGACCGTGAAATACACGAGGAAGACATAAAAAGCTCTTATCTGCGGGGGGAGATTCATCCCGCTGTCAAAGATTTCGCGAGAAACTCCGCACCCCTGTGTCGCGCAGAAAACCACGAAGATGAGCTGCCGCGGCCAATATTTCATATCAGGCCCTCCTAACCAGTGTTTTGATTCGGCTGCAGAAGTGTACCTCAGTTTGGTTTTTTGAAATATTTCTCGGAATTTTGTCGTGAAATATTGGTCAGGCGTGACGTAGATTTGAATTTCGGCGTTGAATATTTTTTTCAAGCTTAGCGCTTTGTCGTCGAAAGGTACCGCGGGGATGGGCAAAGAAACGTTTGAACCAAGTGGCGCCAATTGGTACGGAAAACCCCCACCGTCGCCTAAACCGAGCGCCTCTTTCATTTCCGCGCTCCAATATTTTCTGTCTGAGCCGAAGACGCTTTGAAACGAGTCTTCACTTTCTTTGAAAAACACCTCCGCGGTCACGTTATTTTTCTCGTCGACGCTTCCTTGCGAAACGAACCGGCTTTTGTCCGCTTTGGGGAAGCGGTTTAAAAAGTTTGTCCACGCCTTTTTCTTCGCCGCCTCCGCTTTTTTTAACGCAGGACCATTCCACAAATTGGCCATCTTATTTGAACACAATTTTGTTTGTCAAATATAAAATGTTTGTTCTCACTATTGTCGCACAACAGAACGGCGAGACTATCCATTTTGAAAGGCCGATACCGAGAGTCGTTATCATGAAACTCATTTCTTGCAGTTTGTACAACAGCTGGTACAATTTGAAAAGGGAAGTTTCAGCCACCTTGGGAGATAAAGACAAAGATAGCGCTTTATCAGTTAGTAAATTACTCCCAGGACATTACAGTTTAGACAGATTGGCAAAAGAAATAGACGGTCTGTCCGCCAAATATCAATATAAAGAGTTGCAAACAGCAATAAACCAACCTGTTGGCCAGCTTGTAATCAGAAAGTTTGGGGCTGGGGCAAAACCGATTGAACTTGATCGCGATTTAGCCACTTTGCTTGGTATTGGGCGAAAGTTGTTGCCTATAACCTTTGTAAAACGGCTTACATCTCCAACAACATATTTCATTTATTGTGATTTGATCGACACAGAACGGAATCTGTTCAATGGCAAAAGGTCAGATGTTTTAGCCCTGTTTGATGTGAAAGGGAAGCCTTATGAAAAGGTAAGCTACAGGTTTTGCGAGACTGCTCTAGAGACGAGTTCATAAATAGCATCACTATTAGCGTCAAAGATGAAAATGGCGAACTCTTTGATTTCAAGGGCTTCCCGCTTCTTTTTGAATTAGAGTTAAATTAAATTTCTATCTATACTCAATGTCTTCGGCGAATCTATTGCCTCCAAGCGCGCCGCCTGCCGAGAATGAAAGAAGACTCTATCCAAGCCTTCCCGAAACGACAAATGCCGAGAGTTTCCGGCTAACCGAGATAAGCAGAATTGAAAAAGAAATATCTGCTGAGGTCGAGCATTACAGGCTTGTGTTGAAAAAATACAAAAAAGCCCGGAAAGCGCTTCACTATTCCCTGGTTGGCCTTGGCGCCGTCACGGCAGTTCTGTCTTCTGGGGCTGTTGCAACATCACTCACTGGTGTTGGAATTGTTGTCGGCGCGCCTGTTGCCGGGATAGCAGCTTTATCTGGCGCGGTTTCCACTGGCCTGTCCGTTGTCAACAAGAAGCTTGAACGCAAAGTTAATAAGCACTCGAGAATCCATTCTCTGGCTATTGCAAAACATGACTCGATTAACTTCGCCGTCTCACAGGCTCTTAATGATAATCGGATTTCTGACACGGAGTTTCAACTGATCACACGTGAAATGCAGAAATATCGCCAACTTAAAGAGACTTTACGCTCAAACTTTGCGCAAATACAAACAAATCCAATCCAGCCAGATATTGACAAAATAAGAAACCAGGTTCGGGACCAGGTTCGGGAAGAATATAGAAAAAAACCTGCGGATTAAACAGCAGATTTGAACTAAATTTTGAGCGAAAAAACACAAAACTTTCTCTTAGTCTTATTAAAAACAGATGATTGCGTTACACCGCGTTACCTTCACGCGTGACGTTGCGTGACTGGTTTACGTTACTGTCATGCGTGACGTTGCGTGACAGGTCACACAAAAGGGCAAAAACCCTGTCGGGGGGTGCTCGTTGGCTGTTCTTTTGCCTAGCCCCGGGCTAGGACTTTTTCGCGTCGCTGACAAGGCGGCTATCCCGTTTTACCTCCGGACGAGGTTTGAGGCCCCGAGGGACCTCTGAGCACCCCCCAGTCTCCACTGGGCCGGGGCGGGTTCACCCGGGGTTGTCATCGTGGACGGTCTCATCCCATACCCCTGACAAGCGCCTGTAGGTGCCGTATTAGGAATCAGAGGTGGCCACCCTCACATCCAAAAGTACCTTCATTTGCTCGCTGATAAATTGTACAATTACTCAAGCTATATACATTGATCCAGTCGCCTCTCCTTTCACTTGTGGTGTTGCTTCTCTGTCCTTTGCCTAAATTTCGCAGGTTTTCACACATACGCACGCGCTTTTGGGTGGCGAGATGATGTCATGCTTGAGCTATATTTAGAGATTGGATGAATAAATTATATCCCAACAGCACTTCTGAAGGCCAAAATGATTGTGCTTTTCCACGCTATTTGCTTTATTTTCACGGAACTTTCTACACCCGTTTGGCAGAAAGAGGTCAGACAGATAACATATCAAGTCGTTGAAGCCATGCGAGAAGCAGACGAAACCGATTGAGGCCCTTGTTCAAGGAATATCACATGTTACGAGCGATCGAACGCTGCGATCAAATCTTGCTATTTTCTCGTTTCCTCCTGCTCGCTTCACTTCGGCAGCTTCTCTGGTGAAAAAAATAACTTACAGCGCGTTGACTTAGCGCATTTTTTTGTAAATTCTGTTCTGGTTCGTTATTTTCAGCCCAAACAAAAAAAATCTTGAGTTGTCCTCCATGTTTTTCAGCACTGCTCGGCCAAGGGCCTGGGGGAATATTGGTTCCAGTCTTTCTGAGAAAAATGTCACGCAACTCGCAGATTTCAAAACAAAACTTTTGCTTCGAACGAAGGTTATATCGTCGCCGCTCAGTAAAATTTCTGAAAGATTTCGGCGTACTCGTTGTCGTCATACACGGGGTAGCCAAGATAATGTTTTTCTCCATTTTTATAACACTCGTAACAGAGTCCTTTTAGGCCGCAAGAGTTGCATTTACTGCAAAACATGACCTTTACAATTCTTGATCGTTTTTCCCAAAAGGGCGCCTCTTCAATCTCGTAATGCACCTCATCCCAGCCCATTTCCTTTCTTTGCCTCCTTTTTATCGCGAGATACTCCTTGTAAATTGTCTCACGAAGCTCTGGAGGGAGGTTTTCAATGGCCTCGGAAAGTTCGCAGCTTTCTTTCCGGCCCCGCATCAGCCACGCGCACTTGTTTGTCACTCGAGACATCGCGGCTCGGGCGGTATAACAGCGGGCTCGCTTGTTTCTAATCGGTGTCTCTCCCCCTTGGTAGTATAAGGGGAGTCATACAAATACTATTTCAAAGAGGGAGAAGTATTTCCCGTTTTGCAACCCCCCGTTTTAACCGAAGCGAGCTTGCGAGCTTCGGACTTAAGCTGGGGGTTGCAAAATGGGGAAATACTTCTCCCTCTGCGAAATGGTATTTGTATGACTCCCCCTATACTACTTAGCTCAATGTTCAGTTATCCTTGTGTAAAAATGGTTGAATTTCACCACCCTAGCTTTTTCTTCATTATGATGTTTAAGTCAGTAAGGTTGGTGACATCTATTTTAGTTGCTGATATAACAGAAAAGTCACATTTTTTTAACTTCACATCAATTGAAACTATCGTAAATTTGGGATCTCAAATTAATTCCAAATTGAACTTGTCAATTGATTTATACTGACAATCAAGCTGTGGTAAGCCTTTGTATGACTCTGTGCCTTTAAAGGAAATATCTTGGGCTGTCAATCAATGGGAGTTTAACTAGAGGTGTGGAAAAGTGCTTAAGGTGCAAAAATGAAGCAGAAACTTGTAAATTTGACAGCATGATTAAACATATAAAACAAATCGTAGCTCTCATATGCATGTCTTGACAGGTGATAAAGAAATTTAAAAAATCTAAACTAAGGTAAGTCAAAAACTCCATGCCATTTTATCATCTGGGGAGGGGGGGAGGGGGGCATTAGCCTTCAAAGGGAAAATGCTCATCAGAATCCCTAAGTACTGCCCAGTGTGGCATTCTGGAAGGAAATTTGTGCATTATGATATGTTCCTTCCAGTGACATTCCCTGCAAAAAAACAAGAAGTGTCTTTAATAACCTGTTTTCAGTGGGCTACAACTTTTAGATGAACAAATGGAGACTAATAGCTGATTATGACCTTGCAAATCAATAGATTCTGATGGATCTATTGGATTAACAGCATTTATCAATTTTTAAAATATCGAATTCCAAACTAAAATCAGAGAAAATTTATTCACAAGGAACTAAGCTGAGTTTGTCATGTAACACAACTGTATAATCAAGAGAAAATATGGTCTCTTGGTATAATATTTGCTGCAGACCTAGCATATAAAAGAAAATTAGGGCTCCTCTTTCTCAAATAAAATCAAAATAAAATAGAACCGAATCACTAAGCAAGCCATAGCTATTAACCAAATTACGGATATTGTTCTAAATGTAAACTGTAGTACGACAAAGGGGAAAACTTACCTAATCTGGCTATCTGAAACATGGCTGTTCTTTCCACACAGCCATTATTTGCACTTTGAAGGGATTGATGAGACGAACCACGAGCACTGAAGAACTGAAACTCCACATACACGAAGACAAGTATACCCTCTGTGGAACCTCCTATTCTTGGGTCAAAATGGCCCTGCTTCGCTATGCAGTGGCCCTCGAAAGGTCAACCAGCTTAAAATTTTTGTTCGACAAATTGGCTTCAAAACAGAAAGTTCTCGATCAAATTATCTACCTTCTGAATATTTTGGCCACCAAAAAGTACCAAATAAAGATTCCTCAATGTAATATAAACCACATATTAACGAACCTAAGAAAATGGGACAGAATATCGGAGCGAAATTCCGCATTTTTATCAACCTCTTGTACTTCACCCATTGGGCGCCATTTTGAATTTCATCCAAGCGAATCGTGATGTCACACTGGCAGTGATGATTCTACCAATGTTTCGCTTGGAGACGCCCCCTCCCTCCTGTAAAGAACAGATTTTTGTCGAACTACTTTGTGTTAGTTGCATTTATTTCACCAGTTAAGTTCTCCAAAATTGTTTTTGCGGTGTGAAATATTACTACAAAAACAATTTCTGACAGTCGTTTCTTTTAAAATCACTTGAAATCAGACTTTTCTACCGTAAATTGAATAGCAGAAAGGGACGACATTCGTTTAGTGTATTCCACAGAAATTCTCCTAAATACAGCAACGATCAGAGAGGTAAAATTGACTGAAATTGACTCAAATTTTACGGCGAGAGAAACACAGGATTACGCGCCATTACAGCGCCAAGCTAAAAACAATCAAGCAAACTCTCACAACTTCGAAACACTCAGTTGAATTTCCTTACAGTGACTTTCCTTGCCATTTTAAAGTGAACGGAGATAAACTTAGTTGACTAATCGTCGATGGATGTGTACAAAAGGCAAAAGATTGACGATTACCGCTAACTTTTAGCAGCGAAATTTAGGCAGCGAAGAAAAACTCCGGCCAGTGGGTCGTATCATAAAAAGATGGACCGGTCACGTGCGTGTAATTAGCCAATCAAATTGGAGGATTAAGGAATCCGGCCCGCTCAGATGCTTGAGAAAAAAATAAATGGAAAATATGCCACTCGAGTCCCAGATGTGGTTTCGTATGAATTTTACGAGTGGTGTATTTTCCAGTAAAACACTCGTATCTATATAATAAATGTACGTAATTAAGCCTGTGTATAATCGCTTCAACGCTGTGCGTGTTTAAGTAGCACCAAAAGCAAACATTTCATACTCGATTTGTGTTCGTTTTCATAATCTTTATGTGGTTCTCACTCACCTGACCTAACCGTTTTGCTCAGGCGGCAAATTAGTATGTAGTTGCTCCCAAGCATCCCAATAGAATTCAAAAAGGCCGCCGTATCCCTGAAAAGGTCCTTTTTTTGAGCTGTATTTCTCGCTGTGTTTTAGCCGGCATTATTCGAACACGTTCCAATTGCCCACTCGCTTTTAATAAGTCGCGGTGCTATTTTGAATATTTATTTAATAAATGACGTCACTCGCGGAAAGTTTATTAACATGTGGCTAACAAGGCCGACACGAGACCAGTTTGTTTGAGCATAGATTTCATTTGTGAAATGTTTCCATAGGCGATCGTTCCTTTCACAGTCGAACCTGTATATAACGGCCTGGTATTACGCGGCCACCCTCTATTAAGCGGCCAGCTTTCAAAGCCTAATTTTTCGCTCATACAAATGCTGTACGATTTGTTCCATGTATTAGGCGGCCACCTCTAAGTGGCCGCGGTCACTTTGTAGCAGTCCTATGTTTGCCTTTCTAATAATAATAACTATGAAGTCGAGCGTAGCAACTCTGAAATTACGGAATGAGATATTTTGATGTCAACAGTAAGTCATAGAAATACAGTGCTGTTTACCGTAGAAGAGTAAAAAAAAACATATAATTGGAAAGTATCTTTTACACAATGTTACGTATGTTCACCGTTAAGTTACAAGTTGGCACTGAACTTTGTTTAAAGTATTAATTGCTTGAAAGGGTGTTGATTGTCTTATTGTTTCCTTGGATGAAGTGTTTTTGTAGATACGCCATTAAAATTGACGTTAGACCACGCCCAGTGAGTATTTTTATTGGTCCTGTATTAGCGGCCAGTTCCTCAAGTCTCGAGGGTGGCCCTTTGATACAGGTTTGACTGTAATTTACTTTTGTTACGAGTAGGCTTAAGCACCTAACTAAATTTATTGTAGCTACCGTGCCAAATATCTCTGGCTTAATAGCGGAGCCCCATACCTTAGAAAATTTGGTAACCCATCGATCTGAAAAATTTTGGCTGTCACGTGACCGTCCGTCCGTCCGCACCTTTATCATAGCTACATCTTTAATTTTGGGCGTCCACGCCATTGGTAATTGACAGCTGTCACAAGCTATCCGCTGACCAGTATCACGTGACTATATCGCGTCCTCAGGTTTAGAGCTCATCAAGGTTGCGTGTTTTTTTAAAGTTGATCGCTGACCAGTTACTGGTTTACCGATTGGATCGCGCGCTTAAGTCACGTTATTTCTCTGGGGGAGAAGGAAGGAATACTCGCAACAGTTTCTGATCCAAAAAAAATAACAATTCTCTTTTTCCTTTATCGTCAGTTATTGCAATCAGGAGCTCCGCTTTTACGCTTGGCTTAATCTATATATTAATCCTACAAGAAGAGTTAGAAAAAAACAAACAAACAAACAAGCAAAACGGAAGAACGAGCTTAAGTTGTGGTTAGACTTTAGGGCGCTATTTTATACCAGTCTGGGGTCACTAAGGCTGAACCTTTTTTCTTCTCGATGACCTTAATTTAAGTCAGATATACCTTTTCTTAATGTTCGTGAACTATCATTTTAATCGACCAAGATTCAGAAGATAACTTTCTCGCCTTACACGTATAATATATAAACACCATAGGTAGGAAAATAGAACTTAATGCCTCTTTCCGGGTCTGGCACTGGATGTTCTATGATTCCAGCCACTCCCAAGTTTTCTGTCCCAGAAGGCTGCATGTCGCTCCTGATTCAATAAAGACATTTGGCAAATGGACACCTCCACCTTCAACGGTTACTATTTCCCTTCTTTAGCCCGGCCTATCCCCCACGTAAAACAACTTTTCATGTGCGGAGTTTTGTTATGTTTCTTTTTCACTGTAAAACATAATTTGTGTTTGTCTTTTTTCACTCGCGCTTGAGGTATTTCTCTAGCCACGCTAACTATAGCTGATGCCTTGTCTCTGGCCTTGCCGGGAATCTATAGAGGGCCTCTTATGAAACTTTATTTTAAAAGAAGGATTCAATGGGATTTGCCGTTAGCCGTAAAACGGACTAACAATGTAGCCGTTAAATGTACCAATTGGAAAGTTTTAACCGGAAGCGTGAACAAGTTTATCCCCTAAAGTGCTAGTCTCAAGATGTCTTTTCAAAAGACAATTTTGTCTTGTGTTACCAATAGTTTTAAAAATCTATATTAGTCTACAATCATATGATGATGGTCTTAAGACGTTAGATATATTTTGCAGTAATCGTACTAAATTTTTAACTTTTCAAAACAATAAAAGATTAGTTTTCGACTCCTTAAAACGTCTCTTTGGTTGATAATTTTTAAGATTCCTGTTAACCGTAAGGAAAATAGATTAACCGTAAGCAAGATTGTAATCTCTTACGGTATAATCCGTGTAAGCCTCCATCCCATTAAGACTCCCTTAAAATGTCCAGTTTCTCCACGCTGATCACACTTTCTAACTTGAGAATGGTCCTCTCGACCGTTATCAAACAGTCCCTGCTCTCACTATCCTCTTTGCTCGATCCTTCGTCGGGTATCACAAAGAGATGTATACCCTCAAAATACAAAACAGTTCAAAACTACAACAAAAGCATACTATGTCATCCCATTTGTATTGTAATTATATAGCTGGATCAAAATCCAATATTGCCAAGAGATCTATTTTTTTTTTAATTTTTGCCAACTGTCCAAATTTAAAAGAAATTGGATAGTTTTTGCTCGAACGTTTAGTTTAGCTTTGAACAAACTGTCCAATTTGAGAAAAATCTGGATACCTTTCATCAACCAATGAAATGTCAAGATAAATAAACGAACTGAGCATTGGCCAATCAGGTTGCATCTATTATCACTGCCATCAAACGTCAGCCAGCGACGGGAGCTCGCTAAGTTTTGTTATAATTTGATAATGGCAGAGTTTCCCGACTTTTCTCTCCACCTTTTTGACGTCTCAAACTTTCAATTCGAGTCTTAGCTAGGTTTGCAGAGATAGATGGTACTGATTTACTCGAGACGAGGGAGAAAAATCACAACTAGAACGCTCGAAGAAGCACAAAAACCTGGGTTAAAGTGCTTGGCCTGAGGCGTACTGAGCGAAGCGAAGTGAGAAAGGTTGAGGAGATATTCCCGAAGACGAGCTTG
Source organism: Orbicella franksi (assembly GCF_964199315.1). Classification (NCBI taxonomy): domain Eukaryota; kingdom Metazoa; phylum Cnidaria; class Anthozoa; order Scleractinia; family Merulinidae; genus Orbicella; species Orbicella franksi. The sequence continues at coordinate 10,539,906 of NC_138154.1, forward strand.
ACCACGTTCTTTACCAATTTTATGTAGAGTTAAAACAGCAAAACGGAGATGAATACGAGCCAGATAGCCTTGTTGTTATGCAAGGCTCCTTAGACCGCCATCTAAAATACAGCGGCAAGAGATACAGCATACTACGAGTCCGTAAGTTCTCCATGTTCATCTGTTTTTGGATGCTATATAATTTATAGGTAATAGGAGTACATGCTTGTCCAATTTGAAAATAATTGGATTCAAAAAATTCCTCGGACTGCCAAATTGGAATCGGCCTACGGCCTCGTCCAATTTGACAGTCCTCGGAATTTTTCTCATCCAATTATTTCCAAATTGGACAGCATGTAGTCCTATTACATATACTAATTCTACTTTTGTTTGTGTGGCACTCGCGTCGCCAGGTTGATGTGAGGTTCTGTCTTGCGACAATAAAGAACTAAGATGTTCCACGATTTAAGCATACTTTTAATGAAAAATTTCCTGCTGTACATCATGGCTTCCACGAGCATAAACCATAAAAACTGAGCATCACGCGTACACAATTCCCACAAAACACTTCACCCCCTAACAGTCACTTCCGGAATGTTTAACTGCTGGTACAGTGCATCACACTGAGCATAGATCACATTTATAGTAGTGCTGCGTATCAATAATCCTATCCAAAATCTATATTAGAGGGGAAAACATTCTACGTCCTTTTCATCGGTATTTTTATTCCAAATATTCCTTCTTTCTAGATTCATTTATGAAGAAATGACTGGGCTGTAGCACCATTTTTTCTAGTACATGTCTAGGCAGACATTCTTCTAACCGAGCGACTTAGCGATATAAATCATATCGATGCTTAATAAATAGTTCTATGTTAGGTGCGCTTGGAAGATAATATAATTTACTCGGCTATTAACGTTCGGATGCAAAGGCATAATTGTATTGTATTGTACCATACCTCTATAGCATTCGAGCACAAGAATATAAAATTTACTGTACAGAGAGTCCATGGGTATGGTGCACACATTATTATCATTATTATACATTGAAATCACTATTTCTTTTCTGATTGACCGAACGCGTACAGTGAATTTTCGAAATGAGGGCTGTGACGTCATCTCTGTAGATTATACAGTAATCACGTCAAGGACACTCAAGGTCACGGGTAATCATGTCAAGTTCGCGCGCTTTGTGTTGCTTGCCGTCAGTGAAGAAGTAAAAACATGACTTCCATTTTTTTCGTTCAATGTATAAGAAAACAATTATTAGAATCGGTTTTTGTGATATCCAGAATAATCAAGGTCTCGGTAAGGGTTATCAGCCTCAACCTTCGGCTTCGGCTGATAACCCCTCCCTCGACCTTGGTTATTCTGGATATCACAAAAAAACTCATCCAATAATTGTTTATTATCAGATACGTTTTTTTTTCTTCCTTTTCATTGGCCGAGAGCGAACCTCTTGACCTGCAAATAACATCCCACAACTAAATGTGGTTGGCTGCAAATAACATCCTCATGGGTGATTGTAACCACGCCCTTGTGTGAAAAATGACAGATCGCTTTCCTGAGTGGTCAGAGAGTGATTTAAATATGAAAATAATTTGGCGATTGAATGATATAGCAGTTATTGAACTTGTTTATCGCAAAACATCGCGAATTGTCAATATCTCGCAGATCGATCTGCACGCCATTAATAAATCACCATATTTTGCTCAACCTCGTCCAATAATTGTTAATTACTCCACATTTAAGACATGAACTAGATACAAATTGGAACCCAGTGTACCAGTTATACGAGAATACTTCAGATCCCTAGCTCTAACCATAGTTACTAGAGGGAAATGGTAACAAAAGGTAAGGCTACCGACAAGGAAGCTAAAAGGAAAGCTACCAAACAAGTTACGATTTATGTTGGAAGGTCCTTGGCCCTGCACATCTTTTGAGTTATGCTCATTGATCGCATAACTAGTACTATCTGCATGATTTACATAATCTAAATGTTTCTGTTGGTTAGCCCTATGAGCACACATAAGTGCTAATTGTGTTTTGCCAGGTTTTGTTGCCTACAAAAGACATACAATAAATAACTTTGCCAGGTTTCATAACCATTTCCCTCTTTTAACTATGCTCTAACTTATTTTCGTGCCATGAGAACTATTTCTACTAGTTTCTACAACTATTTATTTCAATCTATTTATTTTTATACCTTGTTTGTGTAATTGTTAACATCTTTGTTTGTTTGTTTGTTTGTTTGTTTTCTTTTTCTTTTAATAGATATATGATGCGGACAGATATTAAAAAATTTAGCCCTCAATCTTTTCACAGCAGTAGTAAGCTAACTACTAGCTTGTAAGTATTAAAGTTTATTCTGCACACTTTTATAAATTATAGAAATGATAATATAAATTGTACATAAATTAATTTTTCACGCCCAGATGGAGTGCCCCCCCCCCCTCCCCCCGGCCAATTTCTGAAAAGTTATAAATAATGCAGAGTGACACATGACACCATTGGCTTCAACCTAAGGGCACCTCGTAAGTGTTCACAGATTGTTAACAGTCTGTAGTTAACTGTGACAAGATGTTATATTTCTATTAACAGTACCATTTTATCAGGCTATACTATTTGACTTAGAGCGAATTAAGGTGTCTTGGAATCGTAATTCAATTAATATCTTTGTCCAATCATAAAGTATCTGTATTTCGTAGAAACATGGATGAAGGGACAATTCACACCATTAAATTTATGGATGCAAGCAATACAGAACTTTGCCATGTTCGCCTGTACGTAACATTTCATTTAGACCTTTGATTTGCGTGGATTAACTTGAGCCTTCATTACCTGTAAAAAAAATTTGGACACGCAAAGTTTGGACGTTTTATTTCAGCCATTCAAATCTCGGACACTTTTAATCACAAATTAGCCTGAGGCAACGTAGTAGAAAATGATTGTTTCCTGTACCCTAAAGATTTTAAGTTGGCTGAACACAGTTTCTGATACCTGTGTTTCATTCACCTTTTTCTCTAAACTCCTTGATCCTTTGATCACCAAAAATGGCAGCAAGCAAGGTAACAACACAAACTTCGGTTTTTGATAGTTAAGCTGACGTATGTGCCGTTCCCATGGCAACGTCAATAGATATAAACAGGCCTTTAAAATCGGTTTTTGTTTATTTGCAAAACAATTGGTCGGTAGATTTTCTTTACAATTTGCATGCAACAAGCTTGTAACGATGCTCACAATTTAAGACTATTTTAATAATAATTCAACAGAGAGATCTTTAATTATCCCTTATTGAAGGTTCGCTGGAATATCTAGAATTTCCTTTGTTGAAGTTCAATTTTTTTTTCAATACTCCAGTTACTTATCTCCTAAAGTATTTTCGCGCCAAATTTCGTGAAACTCTAATGAGTGGTTCTCGAGAAATAGGCGTATTTCCGTGAAAGCTTTTCCACATTAAATTGCAATTTTTTGACTTACTACGCATACGCTGCATTTAACTGGGGGTTTTTCGGTTACAAAGAAAACTCTGGGAATTGCTGGGTTCTTTGCATCGATACCTTTTCTAACATACCTTTATAATAAAAGACTAAAACTATCAATACACTGTTTCAATTATGAAGGAAAATAGCACAGATAGCGTGGGCATTGAGCAAATAAAATGATCTCGGTATCGACGCAATGTTTGTTATTTGCAATCCTTGTGCGCGCGCTGGATCGCATTAGGAAGAGCGCGCGCGAAAACTGTGTACGGCCACCTGAAAGATACACCAACGAGAAGCGAAAATAACACGAGTTCTATCATGCCGTTACTGTATATCAAGCAATTTCTAAACTAGAGCTTGGTTTTTCAAGGAATCTAATTAAATATGAAGCTACTTAAAAAAGTTTTCTACTGTACCCTAAATATTTTCAACGTTTAAAATTTCTAAAATTGAAATTGTCCGAATTTTTTTGCAAGTAATGTATTGCAGGACCTCTCGTACCCTTACATTGATATACTGTGTTTTTTGTCTTCTGGTCTAGTGGTCTAGGGCAAACTCCTGCTCACCTCATCACTGTTCCGCGCAGAAACATTAAGCGAGAGTTGAGGTTCACTAATTGGTCAGTGGGCGTAGAAGTACACATATTCGTAGACGCAGATATAACTGCCCTCTTCGTCAAGGCTTTTGTTCGAGCTGGATTTGCCCAGTACCAAGATGAGCGCGAACTACTTCCATGTCCCACGGGAACGTTTGTCAATTCATTTGAGAGAGACCCCACGAAACTTGAGTGTCTGAAATGTCCTGCAGGTATTAATAACTTAACAATTCATCAAATACTTCATCAAATGCCAACTGTGCAGGGACTTATTACATTTTTCTTATAACTTTTGTTTTTCCTTTTTGTTTGTTCGTCTGTTTGCTTGTTTTTCATAATTGAGGGTTCTTCAGGGACAATTTTAGCTACATGAAATCAACAAATCAATTCAATACAATGGTACTTTTAAATAATAGCCAATATATAGATTTACAATTAACTAGCCAAGCCTAAAAGCTGAGCTCCCAATAATAATCATTTACGCCAAACAATAACTTTTAAGGAAACTCACCAGTACGTATTTCACAAAGCCCACTGAATTGACGAAAAAATTAACGAGGAAATCTACATTATGCAATATGCAAATTACCACGTGCGCGTGTCAAATAGCAAACCCTGCCTGTTTTTAAGGCGTAAAATTTTCAACGAAACCATTTTGCTTTCTGAAGTCCTGAAAGTTGCATTAAATCCTTGATTCAATTCGACGCCGTGCAGACAATTATGTGACGATCAAATGGGTTACTAAGTTTTCTTAGTTATGGAGCCGTTCGCGCAACTTCGGCGCGCAGGAGTTTCGCTATGAGTTCCCGCACTAAGCCAAGACCGCTCCTACAAGTGAACCAGGAAGCCAGAAAATTAAACAGCAGAAATAGCCCTGGGGATAATTTGCTAATTTAAATTGAGCCCTTATGTGTGGTTGCCGCGAGGTGCGTTGTATAAATTCCATGGCGGTTTAAAGAACTAGCCTGTGTTACAGAAACCTTCCCCTAGAATAAAAAGGAGAGAGCCTCTGTGTGTTACTGTTGATAACTTTAATGGTTCAGACGTTCCTTCTAACATTAAAAAAATTTTATCACAGCTTGAGTAGCAATTTCCAATAAACTGGAAAAGGGATAATTATTTTCGAGTGATCCAGTATGGAGCCAAGACAACTGGATAGAAAGAGTCATCTGTACAGTCTTGCTAGTCTCAATGTGAAGTAAAATATTCACAAACGCCTTGATGAAAGTTCTAAAGTGCGACATAAAACAATGCGAATACTTATAAATTAGCTCATATTCCAGTGGTATTTGCAATTATTTTACTTGAGAGCGAAGACTTATATAACCGTACAGATTCATCTCTATTCTAAGTTTTACTCAGCAGTCTACGTATTCCTTCACTCGATACTCAGGGCCGTAGCTAGTAACAGGCAAACCGAGGCACTTGCCCCAGTCATGTTTTTTTCGTTTTTGTTGATTGTGGTCATCAAAAACACCCTAAATTCCCAGGGAGAGAATTAAACCATGGACACTTCCTCAGTCACGATTAGTTTCTGGCTACGGCCCTGATACTGTACTGTTGATGTGAGGGTTTATTGGCATACACAGGAAAGTGGTCTAATAGCATCTCAGAATGATGCAAGGTCATGAGTGATTTTAATATTCTACCCTTTTATCACAGGTGGCTTTTATTCTGACACTCAAGCTTTCGTCAACGACAGCTGCCTGAAGTGTCCCAACGGCTCTTTCGTCCCTTATGACAAAACACCTGGAAAGAAACTACATGATTGCAAGTCTTGTCCGCTGGGTAAGTAATCACAGGAAAACTAATGTCTCCGTGACACGTGCTAAAATATCTACTAGTTAGGCTTTCTATGAGAACAACTGTGCTACCAAATACAGCCACTAAATCTGGACGTTAAAATGGTACGTAACCAAATTCTAAGCTAAAATACGGAGATAGTAAATATAGTAATATGATAGTTTTATCTTGAAAAATGTGTTTTTGATACATGTTTGGTTCTTTTTTTTTTTTTTTTTCTATTTCAAACAGGAACAGAACTCAATGAATTTGCTGGGTATCGCGCTTGTAAATGTTTAAAAGGATTTCACCGTAGGCATCGGTTTGAAGGTTGTAAACCTTGCGCTAATCAAGATGGATTAAAATGCAACAACGAAACTGCTACTCTCAAGACCGGTTATTGGTGGAAATGGAGAAACGAAACATACAAACTGCTTTACGAAGATTTTGCCAAGAGTCTAATCAATATCAGTTATAGTCCTGGTAAAAGCATCAACTCCTCGATAATCAATCATTCCAACATTGAATTCCCGCACCCCTTGCCTACGCCATACAAATGCCCGATTGAGGAGTCGTGTAATGGAGGTCAAGATTCATTATGTGCCACAGGTTACCAAGGTCCATTATGCGCGGTATGCAGTCCTGGTTACTATAAACAATTGCAAACATGCCAGCTGTGCCCAAGCAAAAAGAAAATGATTGTTCAGCTGTCCGTCATTGCAGCAGTTGCTGCAATAGTCATTGCAGTTATAATTTGGACAAGCAAAAGGAAAAGCAAGAAAAAAAAAGGACGTTCTTCAGTGGATATCATTCTCTGCAGGCTAAAAATTGTTTTTGGCTTCTACCAAGTCACAAATGGAGTTCTGGATACATTTTCCTACATCAAATGGCCAGGTTCTCTTGAAGTTATTGGGAAGTACTCCGAGATATTGCAGATGAATGTTTTCCAGGTGGCACCAATTCACTGCCTCTGGCCAGATGTAAAAATGAACGCTTTTGGAAACCTGTTTGCTATACTTGGGATGAATTCTGCTGTCATCTTCGGATCTGTCATTGCTTATGTGATCAGAAAGCTTTATCTACTGCGAAGCACATTGAACAACGAACAGAAAGAGAAAAAAGTTGCGCAAACTAAAGAGCTCATTTACCGAAACTTGTTTTTCTTCCTCTTTCTGACTTACCTCGGTACCTGCTCGAAGACAGCACAAGTTATTCCCCTTGCTTGCCGCCGACTTTGCCTGGACGAAGAAGACGAAAAATGTGAAGAATACCTCAGAGCAGACTATAGCATAAACTGCAACAGTCAAGAGTACAATCGTCCGGTCATCGTTGCATACTGCGCCGTATTTTACATCATCTTTCTTCCAGCTGCATCACTGAAAGCTCTTTGGAAACAACATAAGGTACCTCGGAGAAGTTTAATTCATGCCAAGGGTGAGGATTTGGAGCCTGAAGAGCAAGCCAAGGGAAACGTTATCCACACTGAGAATGAACATTTGGAGCCTCAAGAACAAGCCACGAGAAATGTAATCCACACCGAGAATGAAGATTTGGAACATCAAGAGCAAAACACGGGAAATGTAATCCACGGCGAGAATGAAGATTTGGAACATCAAAAGCAAAACACGGGAAATATAATCCATGCCAAGAATGAAGCTTTGAAGCCTCAAGAGCAAGCCACTGGGGATGTAATCCACGCCGAGAATGAAGATTTGAAACCTCAAGAGCAAGTCACGGAAAATGTAATCCACGCCGAGAATGAAGATTTGGAGCCTCAAGAGCAAGCCACGGGAAATGTAATCCACACCGAGAATGAAGATTTGGAGCCTCAAGAGCAAGCCACGGGAAATGTAATCCACACCGAGAATGAAGATTTGGAGCCTCAAGAGCAAGCCACGGGAAATATAATCCACTCGGAGAATGAAGTTTTGGAGTCTCAAGAGCAAGCCACGGGAATCGTAATGGGATTACGATTCCTCATTGAAAACTATCATTCCCGTGCGTGGTACTGGGAGTTCGTTGAAATGACTCGCAAGGTTCTTTTGACGTCTGCTTTGATCATTGTGGGTGGAGAGAGCAGGGCCTATATTGGATTAGCTTTGATCTCCTCGGGAATTTATGTAATGTTGTTCGCTTACACCGGCCCTATGGCAGATCCATTCGAGAACAGGTTAATGTTGTCATCTCTGTCTGTCACGCTCGTTAATCTGGCGATAGGGGCTCTAAGCAGAATTCCGCAAGAGGGTACGCCATCCTCCATTGACCCATACGTGGACGACATCACGTTCAACGTACTGGTGTTTGGAGCTAATACGTTGGTGATCACCCTTCTCGTTGGTAATTATTGATTCATATACTAGCTAGTGGTAGAGTGAGTCATCTATTTATAGTTCGTTTGACAGTTTAATTGCCCTTAGAGTGATTACATTTAAACGCGAAACGACCATTGAATTTACGTCTAATAGTGTAGCCTATTTATGTAGCCTATTTACGTTGTAAATCTTTCACTTTTACGGTCAAAATCTTCGGCTAGACACCGATAAGCAAAACACAGAAAATTCTACAGAACCAAAAAATGTATGAACGCTCTAGGCAAAAAAGCTTGCAAAAGGCCATTTGATAGCATTTTTCCAAAGTAGTTTTCTGTGGACTTAAAGAGAACAAATCTGGAAACAAACACAATGTAATATTTCGAATCATGATCTCTATTTAACTTTTCGCTTTAGGGAGATTTAATAGTTTAGGACTACCAAAAGGAAATAGCATTGCCTAGCCTGAACTCCTCGTTAATATTGTTTGAGACCGAGCTTATTTTTAACTTCTCCGGCGGGGAGGAAGAGGGAATCCACCTTCCCTAACTTTAGCATATATATTTGCCAAATACGTGTGGAACTTGTAAGCTGTATAGTACGGTTAAAAGTGTCTCCATTGACATAAATAACATGCGTTGATGGAGTAATGTTTTCCAGAGAGCCGCTTTCTTAGATCAGCTAACTTAAATTTATTTTGCTTCTTCGAATTCAAAAAATAGATGAATAAAAAAAGATAAATAAACGAAACGATGCTAAAAACCCCGGAATAGACCTTTTTGCAACAGTTGGTCAGGTTACGTGCTTTTCAAAAACACAATGTCTTAGTCATTGGTCAGATGCATAATGTTATCAGAAATGGAAATAACATTTAGAAATAAGCTTACATGCAAATGTTCAGGTTTATCTCCTTTAAAATGGAATTTCTATGGACGATAGAAATTAGAAGGATTTGTATGAAAGGAAGACGCTTTGCCCTACGCTCCAGTGGTTGTCAATACAGATCCCCTAAAGCTCTCAAGCTGCCATAAAATCTTTTTCTTTTGGTTTAAGAGCCTGTAATTTCCATTCTTCCAAATATTTTACCCTTCTTTCTATATCCCATACTCATATGCCAGCAGCTTTATTTCGTAGTGATTAATAACGGGAGAGGTTTCTGGAGACCGAAGCTTCCTCGCTTCCATACAAAAGCTTTTAATTTTTTCAATGTTCATATCGTAAATAAATCTCAATCTTACATGGCTTGGGCTTGAAAATTGGTGTTCTACCTATTTAAAACATGTTATTACCAGTTCTGAAATTCATTTAGCTGTGGTTAAAAGTTTGGAAATGATCAGTCTTGTGGCATCCTCTTCTTAAATATTGAAAAACGTTGCAATAATCTTTTTACCTCTTTTTTTTCAGTTCAGTATGCTGCATACCTGCACCATTACATAAAAGCATGGCGCAAAAACCCAAAATGGTCTTTCTCCTGTTGTCTTGCTCTGGTCCTACCACTTACCGAACTGCAGAGCGAAATACGCGGATTGACTGGAACGAACATCCTGAAGCAACAGCTCAAAACTGGTGAAATGGACATGCCGTCGGTGTCCAGCACTTTAAAGGACAGTGGACTGGTTACGTTTGAACTCAAGGAACGAGGAACTAAGCCAACTCGAAAACCAGGGAAGCGTGATAACCGGGCGGATAATCCCAGCGAGGAAGAAGAGGAAAACTTGATTTGTGAGGAAAGCTTGCCTGTACGTGCTGATGTTCATAAGCGCAGACGAGTTACCTTTGATCTCAAAGACCAAGTAACCAGCCAAGCACCAAAGGCAAGGAAGCGTGATAAAGTGGCTGGTAATCCCAGGAAGAAAAATGAGAAAAACGTAATTGGTCACAAGAGCTTGACTGTTCGTGTTGATGTTCATGAGCCCAGACGGGTTACCTGTGATCTGCAAGACCAAGCAACTAACCCAACACCAAAGGCGAGGAAGGGTGATAGAGTGGCCGGTAATCCCTGCAAGAAAAATGAGGAAAACGTAATTGGTCACAAGAGCTTGACTGTTCGTGTTGATGTTCATGAGCCCAGACGGGTTCCCTATGATCTAAAATACCAATCAACTAACCTAACCCCAAAGGCAAGGAAGTACGATGAAACGGCTGATAAGCTTAGTCAGGGAAATGAGGTAAACGTGATTTGCCAGGAGAGCTTTACCGTCGATGTTCATGATGGCGGACGGGTCACCTCTGGTCTCATAGAACAAGCAAAGAACTCTACCCCAAAGATGGGAAGCTTGTTGAAATGGTTGATGATCCCAGCGAGAAGAATGAGAAAAGCGTTCTTTGTTTTTTTTGTTTCTTTTATTTTTTTGTTTTTGTTTTTTCTTTATTAACACTCAAACACACAACAAAACACTGCTGAAACTACTTACAATTTAAACTTCCACGTACAATATAGTGCGAATACAATGGTAACACAATACTCAATAGTACACTGCTTGCAATTCTTTTTTTTTATCTTTTTCCACGTACCTTTTTAAATACAGACCAAGATATAATTTATAAAAAGTAACAGACACGCACACTACTAGCACAAAAAGCTAACGCTAATTTCAGAATTACATGTATATCGCTGAGGCTTTAAGGACACACTACACAGAAAAAATATATATAGAAGAAGTACAAAGAACTCGAAAAAATAAGAAATATGACTCCGTAGCTTTCAAGAATGAATGAGAAAAACGAATGAGAAAAACGTTACTAGATAGGAGAGCTTGACCATTGATGTTCAGGGAGGACGGGTTACCTTTGACCTCAAAAAAACAAGAAACTAACTCAGCTCCAAAGGCAGGTGCACGTTAGCGTGATGAAACGGCTGATAATTCCAAAGAGAAAAATGAAGAAAGCGTTATTTGCTAGGAGAGCGCGTGTGTTAATGTTAATGATCAGCCAGGAGATGTAGAGGACACTTGGCTGTAACTGCAAGAATGATTCATCAAAAATGGAGCCTAGTAGTCACATCCAAGCAAGCATGAACAGACTTTTGAATTGAAGTTCGATTCCGATCTGATCGTAGTTGAAGCTACATAGCTATAATCTTGGAATAAAAAGGGTAGGCCATCATAGTTAAATGATAAGTATATATGACGGTTTATCATACACTCTTTTTAAAAGAAATTATTTTATAAGAATATCGAGGCTAAAATTTGCAAATTTTAAGAATGCTTTAAGGGTAAACTCGAGGCTGAGATTTTCAAAAGAATATATATAATTACTTTAACGTCATCCAGGCACCAAATACATCCGAAAACAGAAATGTCGTGCGCTATAATCTAAGAATAATCGCAAGAATATTTTCAGCCTAAAATCAGCAGAAAAATTCGAATATTTAGCCTCGGCCGGAAAAAATAATATTCTTATAAGACAATGTAAAAGAGCGTAGCTCATAAGATTTTATTACTTAACCTACAAATATATAATGCTATAATTTTCTGATGCTGATTTCATAATTTATGCCAATTACATATTATTATAGAATGTTTATCACTTCAGTTTGTAAATTAATGTTGATAAAAATACTCCTCGTCGTAGTCGTAATCCTAGTCGTAGTTATAGCCATAGTCATAATTTACTGAAAGTCGTGACACAAGAAGTGGTCGTCCACTTTCCCGAGGCAGGGGCTTGTGATGAAAGTTCTTTCAGATTTGAGTGTTTTACTGAGGTATTAGAGTTCACTTGCTAGGTAAATATTTTGCGTGTGTAAACGCCAACTGACACCTTGGTGAACACCTGCCAAGACCGAGATGACAAAGTTATCCGCTTGAGGTCGCATAGTATTTCACATCCCGTAATGTCCAGATTGCGTCAGTCTCATTTGACCACGCGGCTCAGGACCACGTTTTCGATCTACGTGCGTGCGAGTAATGGAAAAAGACAAACACATTTATCCTTCTTTGCTAAGTCCGGACCAACCACTCGACGACCAGATATTCTGAAGTTCTCTTTCCACCATTCATCAACGAAATTTCCGTGTAACAGGGTTTCAAACGACAATTGATTTCTCGGGCATGACAACGCTCGCTACCGCACCTTCTCTTTCGAAGAGCAATTTGAAGCCTAATCAATTGCTTTCGCTTCGAGTTCTTGGGGTTCTGCAAACGTAAGTGCAGCTGAATTCTTGTGTCCTGAGTTTGCTGCTCAAGAGCAAGAAAATAAAACGAGAGGACTACAACAGCGACAGCTTCTCTTTCGAACGCGGAACATTTGTGCAGGGATTTTAGAATTTGCCGCCATGTCGGTTTGATGCGATCGTGATCATGATTGATGGCAGGCTTAGCTCGGTTATTTTAACCAGTATGAACACTGCACAATTTTACCAAGGTAAAGTAATGAAATGTCTACCTCGGTAAACGCTCAAGTCTAAACAAAGGGTAAGACCCGATAATTAATTTATCTTTCCGATTGGAAGTTGAAGACTTAGCAGCTAAAAGTAATTGGTTCCAGATGCGAGTTGTTTAGGGAGCAGTTGTTATAAGAATACTTACTATAGTAAGACAGTTTCCTCATCAGACATAGTGAGTTGACGGGGCTTTAAAAGATTAGAAATGCCGCTGGGCCTCGTTTACAAATCTTTTGAAATACAATCAATGACTGTTAATAATAACAACAATAACAATAGGAATAGCGATAACGATAACGATAACTATAACGACAACGATAACGATAATAAGAACGATGACGATAACGACAACGATAACGATAACGACAACGACAACGACAACGATAACGATAACGATAACGATAACGATAATAAGAACGATGACGATAAAGACAACGATAACGCTAACGATAACGATAATGAGAATAATGACGATAACGATAACAAAACTATAACGATAACGATAATAAGAACGATAACGATAACGACAACGACAACGACAACGATAACGATAATGAGAACAATGACGATAACGATAACAAAACTACAATTATAACGATAACGATAAAAAGAACGATGACGATGACGACAACGATTATAATAATAAAAACGATAACGTTAACGATAACAATTATATATTTAAGCAGGGAAAGCCGGCCAACATAAACAGTGCAATGGGCACCTTAAAATTGCAAACAAATAAACCTAACAATAGATTACAATATAACAAGGAAACGAGGCTGGTATAACATGAAAAAAAGAAAAAAAACTATATTTAGCAGCAAGTCAGTCTGAATCTTAATTAAATAATTAAGTTCAAGCCATCTTTGCTCTAACCAGCGCATAGAGGCTAAATTAATTCAGGTTTGAATCATAGCTTACGTAGAGATGTTAATGTTTTTAAGTCTATAGTAGTTTGCATGATCGAGTTTACTATAAGTGGCTAACTAATTCATATTTATACGGACGTCAAATAAATTTACGGTGAGGCAGTACGTAGGCCTTAGTAAAATTTCCACTAGTATTAAGGCGACGTAGGGCTACAATCTTAAGTTTTCGTGAGCATTTCTCTGACATATTAGCTTTAAGATGACGCTTTTGCTCAGGGTACCTCAATCTTTATGGAGATGTAAGCAATTCTGAGTTCGTATTTGTAATTTGGTTTCCGAAGAATCATTGCTTTTGTTTAGCACCATTTATTTGTATAGAAAGTTCTCGTTCAACCAACCGGACAGGGCATGGATATCCTGATTGAAGAAGCACGGAAGCAATGGCGATCACAAATTCGAGGCTTACTGACTGAAATCGTCAGCGTTAATGCGCAGGGATATAATGAATTGATGACAGTATGATTGTTGTTATCTGTAAAGATTCTAATTTGTTAAGGGCTTTGCAGTCTTCAATGAGGCACTGCGCAGCGAAGAGCTCGCCAATCAGAATAGACATCGTTGCACTTCACCCTCTGTTTCGATCTCTTAGGCATGGTCTCGTCAATAATAGGGTCGAGTCTTGAAGGCAATATGCTATAGCGAAAGCAACCACATCTTTTTTTGATCATTCTGATCAAATGCCTCCCACCAATCACCAATCAATTGGATTCGTGTCGCAGCACGGGAATGGCCACAAAGGAATACTAGCATGCTATCCGATAATATGGAATGGTGGTTAAGACGCTGATTGGCGGATAGTTTTTCTTGCTGGTCGCCTCTTCTTCTTTAAATTAATTCGCATTTGATTAGAGAGGTTTTCAACTGAGTGTCTTCAAGCCAAAACCAAAGCAATCACTCTGTTCAGTCACGAAGGGCACAGATAATCCAGCTAACCAATCAAAACTGGATGCAAATACATGTAGCTGAGGAGAGGCGAGAGAAAGTCACGATTTGTTTTAGTTCTCTTCTGATTTTATTGCAAATTAGCCAATCGCCTAGTGTATTAAAGATGTAGTTAAATGCATGTACTGCTTAGCTTACAGACAGTATAGCCTAAACATCAAAAAGTAAATAATATTGTAATAAATATTAACAAAAGATGTATTAGATTTCTAAGTAAATAAAGATCAAACCTGTACTTAAAGGTAATCTTTGACTACGTCATTTGCTGCGTTTTTCCTTCCTTCCTTCCTTCCAAGTTTGCAACCGAATCTAGGAACGATTGCTTTGCGAATAGAGCTGAGTTATTTTGCAAAATGCGAATTCTTCGAATTGTGGATAGCAGAGCCATAAATACACGCTTTAAGTGAAGGCGATAAAAAAATTGAAAGGAAGCTTCAAAAATAGGTCCGCAGTGTGTACTTGTCTGGCCTTTCATGCATGATACTTGTGCAAGTTCAGTTTTTGTTGCGAAAACAAAATCCAGCCGTAGCACAACAACATGGGTAAAAACAAGACCTGGAATCGGTCATTGAGTTATTTTGTACTAGTGACAAACAAATAGAGAGTCACAGGAAGGATTTGGTGTTAACATGATGATATGAATGGTTAAATTAACCGGAGAAGATTTTAAACGAATCTGCTTTGGTAACCTTAATATATAGATTTAGGCCAGCCTAAAAGCGGAGCTCCTCAGTTATTTTTCGGAATGTTGTTACTAATGAAAATAATCCAACATGTATAAGGTAAATTGCGAATGATTTAATAGTTTCAGCCGGAACTAGTATTACATCAGCAGATCGAGGTGTAAGATGGTGTGATTATGAAATATAGAGCCATGATTTCAAGGATTTCCTGGAAGCCACCAAAAATGTTGATCACAGAACAGAACTGTCTTCTGTGCTTTTTGGTGGCATTTCTTGTTCTTTCCTACCTTATTCAGAAAGACAAGGCATTGTTATTAATCATTATATTCTTCCTCAGCTAACATGGGGACTCCCACACAAAAGAAGTTTACACATTTTTTTGTTGTGGGGACTGATTGAAATGCAGTGGTTACAATATACTCAGTCCCTGAATCTCTACCAAATGAAATCTCACAAAAATACCAAAACAGTATACATATGTGAAAAGTTGGAAAGTTTTGTTTTCTAACTTGTCCCCAAAGATACATTTAGCCATCTTCACTATTGTATGGAGTCTCCTCCCGCTGGAAGGGTTTGCAATAAGCAAAATCACCCTCGCATGAATGGTACTTACGATATTTTCATTTTTGCTGATCATGAATACTTGCATAGGCTTCTAATAATAATTTTATTATTCAATTTCAATGTGATTTGTTCTTTTTCTCGACTGGTATTGTGGACTACAAGAGCTGTTATTGGGTTCCATTAATTAATTTTGCTATGATTAAATTATACCAAGAATTATCAGTAAGCTAAGAGGAAGTTATATTATGTACATGTATTTTGTCTGCACTACACAACCAAATGCATTCCAAGGTTATCAGGCATAGGTACATTTGTCAGAAGAGCCCAGCATATCCAAGATATGTTTTGATTGACACATCAATTAAGATAATTTACAGCAAAATGGCTAAAACATACATCAATATCCTACATGCACCAAAGCCAGACATGGGGTTATAAGGCAATCATTTAAACAACAGATTGAAATAATTTATAAATTAGAGAACACTATTTCTACAACAGAATGGAACAAATTAACCTTATCGGACATTGCGAATGGCAAGGCTGTCTGTAGAATGTCACAAATTTCTCAACCCTTTCTTTCTACAAAAATGTTAATCCTGCAACTTTGCTTAAGACCCAGTTCTCCATTTCGTGTTGGCAAAATATCAATTTATGCCATGTCCAATGCAGATTATCACAAAATTGATTTAAAAGCTCAATAAATATCATTTTAAAGCCAAAAAGCCAGTTATTTAAACCATGAGTAAATTATCTCTAAGAAAAACTGATTGATTTAAAAGGCACTTAAAAATAATTAGTTAATATGTGTTTCTTAATAATGTAATGCAGTGTATCTGTCACAATGTTGCAGCTATGATATTACTACAAACAGGATGGGTAGCAGAACTGAACCTCCAGGTCAGTTTATTCAATGAACTTGGTGCAGAATCTATAATCCCATCAAGTTGTCTGTAAATACAGAGAAACCAAACAAAGCATTACAATCATAAGTAATGAATTACTGAACTCTTTTACATGTATGAACAGTGTATGTTCCATTAATATTGGGGATCTCTCAGAAGCTGCATCCATGATAAATTAATTTGTTCCCAGATGCATTTGTTTATAGAACTTTTCACAAATTAATATCTCTGTCATAACAGTGATCTCTGTGTTCTACCACAATTAGTACACAATTAGTTTACAATAAAAATCAGTGCCTATAAGCAATCATAAGGACCTTAAATTTATATTTCCTCAGAAATATCTCACCAGGCCATGGTTGCTTTGAAAATCTTTGATGTTTTAATACAGGCTGCCCATCTGTAAACTGTTCATATATTGACTGACAGGAACAGGCATGTAATTCCTTTCTTTGATATACAGTGTACTTCATTGTTAGTTGTTTACTGAGTGTCAGTAGTGAATCAAATGCTAGGGGTTGGTACTCCAACTTTCACAGTGGCAGGCTCTGCCCTGAGATACAAAGCAAACTTACATAACTGTTATGAACTTCGCCACTTGCTTTCGAGAGCAAATGCAATTTGCTTCAAACAAGAAACTGGAACATTGAGGGTTACAACAATGTGCACAGTCTCAATCACAGGGTCATCCAGGCTGTTTGGTTGTACATATAACTGTACAACTGTATATGAGTTCAGCTTCCAGAAGAAAATCAGAGTTTGTCAGGATAAATACTGATGTTCTTCCTTACTCAATGAATGAATGTGCAGTTCCAGAAGATATTCACACCCAACACCCATTCATGGCCAGTCTTTAGAAATTCCAAATTAAAGTATCAGCATTATCAAGAGCTCTAATCGCGAAAAAACCTCCATGTGGGGTATGAATCTTTTCTTGAAGAAAACAATGTCTGAGAAATCATTAATTACAAAATGATGTTTAAGAAACATCTTACCTTTCAGAGAATTTTGTAATCTACACTGTCTGGCCAGTTCATACATTTGACAAGTTGACAGTGGGCATGTTTGTAAATTTGTGCACTTAAACATCACATCACTATGTAGTAGCACTGGTCAACTAGAAACAGCATAATTTGGTTAATTAATATACACTGTACATTATTAGGTTGAAATATTGGTGTAGATTGTTGCACATCAACAGATACAGAAACTATTTGCACCTGAATAATAACGAGTGAAAAATCGTGCGTGAGACATTTACATGTACATGTAACAGTCCTTCACCTCAGAACCACCACAGATATAATATGATATTTTTAAACTCTCTGAAATTTCAGACTATCCGAGATTAACATATGCACATACATCATCTGGGGCAACCCTAAAACACTGAATTTGGAAACCGAAATCCAGAATCCGGAATCCGGAACCAAAAACGAGAATCTGGAATCCAGATATTATGAATGATGATAGAAATAATTCACTTCAGTAATGTCTAATAAATAAATATGAGCAAAAATTATTTTGTTGTTATTTATTTCCTTGGCTTTACTTCAGCCACAGACTGTAATTGCTAAAAAATTATTGACTAGTTCTGAACAACCCTTAGCTATATATCTGGCCCAGTTGTTCAAAAGCTGCATAAAGCTATTCATTGGGTACATCACTATCCAGTCAGGGTTACTGATTTTTTGGGTGGATAGAGTTACTCATAGCCTGCGAGTAGGCTCTAGTATCTGTCTATACTGTCTGAGCAGGCTAAATAGGTGTCTAGTGTTTTTCTGCATTGGCATGTCACCAAGGGCCTTCATGCGGCGTTGCCACTCACGCCCCCAGCCCAAACACGAGAGCCTGCTCATAGGCTAAGTTACCCATCTTTTGTTCAAGCTGGCCCTGGTGAGAGCCCGATTCTTGTCTAGATCAAATTGCTCTGAGAAGACTGGTGAGTAGCACATTAACAACAAGCTATTATAGGCTATTGCAGTGAGTTTCTGGCAGTCTTTTAACATCTTTTAACAACTTGTGGTCTGATCTGTTAGCAAGTGAGAAGCAGACGGAAGTAAGTGTGCAACATTTCTACAAATTGTTCTAATATGATGTCCGCCAAGAATATGAAATGCTGATTTGTCACAGTATCAGTTTGGAAATTGTGTTAATCTGGAATTGGTCTCGTATCTGTTGGAAAATCAAATTTCATATTTAGACCAAACGGGTTAGCCTTTGGACTTCGAAAGTGGGGGGCGTGACCGTCAATGTACAGGGAGCTGCCACTGACGGATATCCTGTTCTCTATGACATTTCCTATCTTGTTCAGTATCTACTAGGGATAAAGGATATATTTATACTTCCGGTAAATTGAAGATCACTTATTAAACAAAATGGCAATTACCAGCAAGCTCATTTTAGACACTCTCGAGGTGCTTGGAATAACATTAAGAGGCACTTTACTGAGATTCTCATAATCATAGCCCTCACTAAAAATAACGGTTGCACGATTTCAACAGACGGGGAATTTCTGTTTCAAAAAAGGTTAAGTTTGAGGTCCTTTTCACTTGGCAGCTTACTTTTTACAGTCGAAAAGCTAAGCAAAACAATTTTCGTGTATTTGAAGAACTTATTTTCTTTGATTTGCAGATTCCGGTTTCCGGTTTCTGGATTCCGGTTTTTGGTTCCAGATACCGGATTCCGGTTTCTGGGTTTTAGGGTTGCCCCATCGTTAACAGAGTGTTTGCTTCACATTCAGATTACACATGGCTGTCATCCAGCATAGGCAGACTTATAAGTTTTCCTTCAAAAATATATTGCAAGAACTATTGCATCTTTCAATACTTATTCTTGTGATGAAATGACACAAAATCCAAGAACAAGAAGTCATAAGCATAAAACTAACTTACGTGGTAGTGCTTACAGTTCCTGGTGCTGCCTGGACAATGTACTTAATTATTTTTCTGATCACACCTTTTAAAACGTCACTGTTATATAATTTGTCCCGAAAAAGCAATACATGAAATGTTATGCCTTTGGCACTCACCAAATACCTTTACATGATGTATAATGTACTACACCATATCAACATTCACAATTCTTTTTACTCTCATTGTAACTCTTTTGTGTCATTTTCCCTCACTTGAAGACAGGACTTCCACATTAGGTGATAATATGCCTCTGGAATCTCTTTGAATTCACAGGGAGTGATAACAATTAAATCGTGACTATTAAATTTTAGCAAAGGAGGCGTTCAAATGTCAGATTTTAATGCTAAGTTTATACAGTAACTTAACATTACTCTTCGTATATATATATAACCTCTCAATTATTGCACCTATAGACAGAAGATGTGCTGGGGGAAGAAATGTTCTAAACTCTCTGAACTTTTCCCCCTTACCTGTAATAGGATGACTATTATGAACTACGGTTTGTAACCAACGCCAACATCAGGTGATGTATACACATGTATATTTTGTTGTCGTCTGTAATCATAAAAAAATAAAAATTTAAAATCCTCCATAAAGTTCATACTCAATAACACTGCTACATGTAGCGCTGTTACTGGAAATCAATTTAAGTGAAACTGTTGAAACAGCTCTGTCAAAATTGTTTCTAGCAGTTAAGGCAGGATAACAGAATATACATGTAGCACACAACAAAGGCTAGAGATACTAAAATAAATTAAAATACTCAACACTAAAACGAATGTAATTCTTTACTTGAAAATTATTCTCCCGTAATACCCATGGGCCAATTACAGGCATGCTAAAAAGTCGTAACACAAAGTAAAAGGAAATTAAGAAAACTATTGCTTTTTTCCGGAAAATTGAAGCGACTGAAGACAATGATGGAACACTGTGAGAGTGCATTCTATCAACCTGATGAGATAAAATTTAAGGAGAATAGAGAATTCACAAAGTTATATCATAAATGAATTGGTACAGGACAGGAGAAAGGAAACTGTACAGCCAGGAGGAAACTGAAACTTTCTTCGACAAGCAAAAAAGTATGCATGCACAACAAAGAAAACAGTCAGTGACATTCATTTAATAAGTTAGTTAATAAAAAATTAGTGTGAAGAAGAGAGCAGAGAGAGAGAGAGTGGGGATAGGAGAGCGCTCTCTCCAACTAAATTGTGTATATATGTATGTAAAAGTTATTCTTATTACCGGGAAATGGTCAGGGCAAGAACTTCTATTACACTGTTCAATTTACCGAGTTAATTAGTACCATCTCACTTTTTAGGAACATTTCCATATTAAGTGTAAATACCGCATTGGGGAATAACCTCTTATTAAGAAAATAGGGTCCATGTACCCCCAACCAAAAGCAATGGCACAAATAAAATGAAATAGCCAATTTATTTGCAGACGGGATTGCCATGCATAATCGTCTACTCGACATTTTGGACTATATAAGCATTTCACCAAACCGAACTAATTGGACAGACAACAAAATAAAACGAGGAAATCTACATTATAAACACAAGATGCATATCACTACATCTGTGCTCGAGTATCAACAGCAAATCCCTTCTCAATGAAAGGTGACCGAATAAAAGAGAGGATAAAGAAAATTCGTTTAACCTTGCGGTGTTAAAGTTTAAAAATTATTCACGCTTAAATTTGAATATTACTGAGAGTCTGTATTTTTGCCGACGGCTTAATTTAGCTTTGCAGTCATTTTATTGGCAGTAGCTTTACCAGTCTTCAACCAAATTAACCTCGGAATTCACAAAAGCATAGTTCGCCAAACCGAATAAATCGAACTAACAAAACGAGGAAATCTCCATACTTTGTAATCACAATATGCAAATATTCACATAGGAACAAAATTAAATTTAGCAAATCCTGTTCGCTTCGGCTTAAAATGGTTTGTAGACCTTTCTTGGTTTTCAACAACAGAAGAAGAAATTTTAGCAGTCTACGAAGCGGCAGTGCTAACTAACTCAGAGAAAACTTCAAAACTCGCCCGGCCGTGTTTACAAGTACGGTTTTGGTTAAGCTTATTTTTAGACGTGAGGTTATAAGCTTAAGTTGACGACGAAAATCGACAGAAAACTTAATTTGTTTACAACTTACAGCACCTCTAAAGGGACCCACGTGTTATTGTTTAGAGACGAGCGAAATCAAAACGATGCCATTTTTAAAATCTCTTACAGCATGGCTTCAAATAAGGAAGACTTTTAATGGATTCCAATTGAAAATAAGCTTCTATCGCCGAGGCAACTTGTTAATTTTCATAGCAAACGCAACAACAAAAGTCACTTACCGCAATTTGGCAATTCAGTTCGGCCAGTGTAAATCTTCCAGGCAGAAACTTGCACCAAAAGTTGTGAAGACTGAACTGAAGTTATATTTTCGATAGACCAACGAATCAACTACTTCTTTCCACTACGTTTACTGTTTTGTAATTTCTCTAAAACACTCGGGTACGTTTGATTTCTCTTGTTCATCACCTGATCAAATCAGGTGACTTTTGAATTTTCTTGCACGGCTGCACAGCATCACGTTCGCGCGAATTTTGAACTTGGCCATGGGGAGTTCGGCAGTCTTCTGAATCAGTCTGTCGGGTACTTTCGCCTCCTTTCTATAGCCCTCGTTAGCTTTGGTTCACGGCATTGTTCGGTATTATTTCACTTCCTTTCTCTAGCCCTTGACTAGCTATAATTCACGGCATTGTTCAGTACTGTTGCGCCTCCCTCCCCAGCGCTGGCCCGCTCAGTCTTTTTCGCGATCTTCTTCGCTACTTCTTTGCCTGTTAATTCTTGCTTTCTGTTTATTGCTTCAGTGGAACCCTGTCTTAAAAATATTAGATCAACCTCCGCTATCGTTTTTCTTTAAAAATCCCGCCAAGAAAAATGGCATTCTCCCGCTACAAACCGAGGGTGCATGTCTCTGTCAACCTATTAGCTGGAGTATGGCCGCCATCTTGCGCGACTCCGTCGTCGTCGTCGTCGTCGTCGTCGCCGTCGTGCGTACGCGCCCACGAGCAATACCGCTAGCCATGATAACCATGAGAAAATCAATTCATGGGTTTCCTATGTGGGTATGGGGCTCCGCTTGGCGGCCCTTCGGGCCGCCGGAGCTCCGCTATGATTTCTCAAGAAGCAGTTTATCATGCGAAATGCCTGGTAAAACTTTATAACAAAGCGGAGAGGTCCAAACAGAGTACAATTAATGGAAATGAAAAGAGAATACAAGATGTCGCCTTAGCACAGGTAGCTACATATATAGAAGAAACACGCGCCGAGCAAAGGGTAGCGCTCCGAAAGTCTTTAGGCTAGCAGAACTTACGGACATGTATTCTAGCTGTCTTGCACAACTTGGAGTGGAGGTTCCTGGCCGAGTTCACTCTACTGATCTTAAAGAAAGGCTCTTGGCAAACGTTCCAGGTCTTCAGGCTAATACGACGAGAAATTTTTCTAGCATCCAATGACGAAGTTGCTACTGCGCTTCAACAGGCTTGCGAACGCGATTTTGACAATGAAGCGATGACCCTCCTTAAGGCAACGAGGATAATTCGTAAGGATATGTTGGACACTAAATCAAAGTTCAACGGCACATTTAATAACAGTTGTCAGCAGGACTCTGTCCCACAGTCTCTGAAAACATTAACTGGAATGATTTTAGGGGGAACAGATTTCAAGACCCAGTCAAGCGATAGGACCGAGGCGCAGACAACTCTAAGTATTTTTCAACTTATTCTTTTCAATGCGACCAAAACGCGCCGTGACAGCGGTACAACAGGTGCTTCAAATTACCATTCAAGAGATCGCGAGCCGCCATTGCCCATTTATCATAAAATTGGTTAAGAATTAATAACCACGACAGATATCAGTTCTCTAATCAGTTCATCCCTATTGAAAACAAGAATTGCAAAGAAATATTGACCCATATGTGCAAGAACTACATGTGTTAACCTAATTGTATTAAAGCCGATACATCAAAAACGAAAAAATCAGGAACACAGAAACAACAAAAGAATTGTTTGAACTACTGGGATAAATGATTTCATATTTTCCCTCAAAACGTAAAAGACAACTGATCCCCGGATAACCTGTAAAAATCATTGTATTAATTTCCAAGGATCTTTACAAAACAAGAAAATAATAACAACATCAAAGGAGGCTAAAATTCATAATGAAAAGAATGAAACACAAATTTCTCTACACCTCTCAAGATATATATATTAGACAACCGTGATTTCTGGTGCATAGAAAATGTAGAAAATGACTTTTAAACTAACGTTTACCTTCGCTTTATTTGACGGCCGATTTCCAATGACATAAGCAAATCAAGGTGTCATTGCTATGTCATTTCCTATAAAATTCACCCATCGTTAAACTCCAATAACCCAAAACCGTAATGGCCACTATAGGGCGCTTTCCCATGAAAGTATAATTCATAAATCAAACATTAAATTCATGGGATTTTCGGCTTCTAGTTCTCACCCATCGTTGTATAAGATGCGATTGAATCAACCCACTAAGTTTGCTCGAAAATAAGACGCCATTTTGGTAGCTAGCAGTTTGAATAATGGCAGATATTTGGTTTATTGACATGTTCTAAGTTTGATTAAAAAAAAAAAAAACAGTTAGCTCTATTTAATCATAATATTACAATGTATACTCTTTATCTTACTATTAACGCTACATTGTCTTTAACTTGTTTCCCTCTCTCTATTGCAGAGACTTGTCAGGAAATAATATTCAGAATTTATCAGAGAACGTTTTTTCCAGTGTTTACTACATGACTCGGCTGTAAGTATATCGATAAACGTGTTATTCAGCATTAATTGCTAATTTCCATGCATTTCCATATCGATCCAACTGTAAGCCATGCATTTGGCAGATTTTATTCTCGGAAGGTGAGGCATTTGTTTTGACAGGTCAACCCATAGTGTAGTATGTATTAGTGTAGTAACATATTACTCCTTCTTTGTTATTTGATTGACTGCACGGCCTGGGGCGAGCGCGTGTCTTAAAAGAATAGGCCATTTTTTTGTCGTCTATTCCGCCGGAAGTGGTGAGAAAACTTTAGAGGTCTTTTTGAGCCTCTTGCGTTTTAATGTTGTGGCGAACTGGTCGTAAAAAGGAGGGAAAATGTGTAGTCAGGAATAACATAATTAGCCGTTGTTGAAAGTATACATTTGCTTGCCAAATGTACTAACAAATTTGATTGCCTAATTAAGGAGATGCTTTTTATAAGAAAACTTAAACCATCCCTAAACGTGCAAACAGATTCGATTCGCGCAAAGGTATTCACTTGAAGAATTTGTGATCCTTTGTTATCATGTTAATTTGTAGAGACTATAGAAATCAAATCATTGATATCGCATTATTTGTTCACTTTGCCTTGAGAATGATGTCACGATGACGCCGAAACGTCGGCTTTTAACGTTAATATTCGCTTGTTTATGCTTTAAGAAATCGTTATTGATTAAGAATATAATAATATTAATAATAATAATAATAATGATAATAATAATAATGATAATAATAATAATAATAATAATAATAATAATAATAATAATAATAAATGGGCAGTGGGGTAGGACAGGCTGGTGCCTTAGTCTACTTCGGGAAGATGGACGTTCCCGCCCACCATAGTCTGAGGTGGTGTCTTTGGCAAGCATCAGTAACCCCAAAGCCACCCCTGTTAGGGTTACAACAAACAGGTAGTTGGGCCTCGCTAGGCTTGGTAGCTAGCCCAACTAGGAGAGGGCCACTCTGAACAAAAACCAACACAATAAATTGTTAAAACATGCAAGTAATAATGACAATTTTGACAATATGACAATTTTTCATACCGCAAACATGGATGCTAATAAACTGGCAAACACCAGACGGGACATCATAAACAAGAAAAGACTGACAGACATGGAAATTCAAGCCATCAAAGACAAAGTGACTGACAAGACAGACTGTACCGAGAACAATAGCCGTCATGAAGGCAATCCCTCTGCAGTAGCTGTGGAAGATAATGCCCCCGTGGCGAGTGATGAGGTAGCTGTCCACAATGATAAAGAACAACTAAATGATCCCAACGTGCCGGAGACCCCTCAACACACCAATGATGGAGATGAAGCTGCAATGATGGAAGAAATTTTGAGGAAGTGGGAGATTGTGAAAGAGACAAAAAAACGGAACGACCACCTATATCAAAAATCAAGCACACAAGACAGGCAAAGGAGGTCTTAGAAACAGCAAATAAGGCCATCAACCTAATTAAGGCCAAAAAGGAGCAGAAACTGTCTCTTACCGAAGTAAATGAACTATTCTACACTCCTGCCTCAGCAGTCTGTGACAACCTAGGCATCAAAGTAAGATCAAAAACTCAAAAGAAACCAAAAGTGCCTATGTGGAAAGACGAATCGAGAAAGACATCCAAAAAATACGTGGAGAAATCTCAATCCTAGCTGGAATCCTCCGAGGAAGACGTGTTAAGGAGAAGAAAAGAAGAGCTCTCATGAGAAAATATAAGTTAAAATCCAACGACGACATCCCACCTGTCACGGAAAAACTGAAACAACAGCTATTAGCTAAATCCCAGAGAATAAGGCGCTTTGAGAAAGGAGGAAAGTTTTACTCCCAGAACAAAATGTTCGAAGAAAACATTAAAAAATTCTATCGTGTACTTGGGAAAAGGACCATCGAACTCTCCGAGCCACCCGGGAAAGAAGCTCTTGAGAACTTCTGGGCTAATATCTGGGAGGAAGAAAAGCGTCACAATGAGAGAGCAGAGTGGATAAAACAAATAGAGAATGAAACCCAACAAACGCCCACACAGGAATGGCGGGAAATATCCACTGCTGAAACAACATCTGCTATCAAAAAATCCAACAACTGGAAAGCTCCTGGGATTGATGGAATAGCAAACTTCTGGATTAAACATCTGACAGCCTTACACGAAGATCTGACTAATGCCTACAACATCTGCATCGAAAATCCAGAGGAATGCCCAAACTGGCTAACAACTGGTATCACTTACCTCCTTCCAAAAACCGAGGACACGGCAAACTCCAAATACTACAGGCCCATCACTTGTCTTCCTGCAATGTACAAGATCTTAACATCAATCGTGTCAGCTAGATGTTATAGCCATCTTGTGAATTAGAACTTACTACCATCCGAACAAAACGGTTGCAGAAAAGGGAGCTACGGCTGTAAGGACCAACTCCTCATCAACAAAGCTATATTGGAAGATATGAAGACGAAAAAGACAATCCTCAGTACAGCTTGGGTGGATTACAAGAAAGCTTTTGACTCCGTTCCCCACAGCTGGATATTAAAATGTCTTGAAATCTACAAGATATCACCAAAAATGAAAGATTTCATCAAAGCAAGTATGACCAAATGGAAAACAACCCTCACGCTTAACTATAACAAGGAAACAATATCTTCTCGTGAAATAAAAATAAACAGCGTTATCATTCAAAGAGATTCCCTCTCACCTCTTCTTATCTGCATAGCTTTAACACCTTTATCCTCTCTCTTGAATGAAAGTAACTACGGATACAAAATAAGCAACGCAAACATCACTCACCTGTTCTACATGGGCGATCTGAAAACCTATGCCAAATCTGATGAAGACCAGAAAGGCCTACTTAAAATTATCAAAGTCTTCAGTGATGATATACGAATGGAATTTGGGCTTGACAAATGCGCCAAAGCTACATTCAAACGAGGCAAACTGGCGAAAACCGAAAACATCGAACTCGATTTTGGCACCACCATAGAAGACCTCGAGCGGGAAGGCACCTACAAATACCTTGGTGTGAATGAAGGAGATGGGATCCAACATGCAAAGATGAAAGAGAAAATTCGGAAGGAGTATTACCGTAGAATTCGCCTGGTGCTCAAATCCGAACTTAGTGCTGCCAACAGAATTGACGCAATCAACACTCTTGCTGTCCAATTCGTCACTTATGGTTTCAACATCATAAACTGGAAAATGGAAGAACTTATGAAGTTAGACAGAAAAACAAGGAAGTTCTTGACGATGGCAAAAATGCACCACCCAAAAGCTGATGTGGACAGGCTATATATCCCTAGAAAGACAGGTGGAAGGGGTCTTGTACAATTAGAAATTACGTACAAAACAACTACAATTGGCCTAACCACATATCTCAACAGCAAAGATGATTACCTCTCAGAATTGCGAGGGATCACGACCGCGGCAAGAAAACAATGTCCACACACCATCAAGCCGCAAAATACGGTTGAGAACTCAGCTTACCAGAAGCTGAAGTGGCAGAGAATAAGCCAGCCACGACCTATGCCCGAAGGGTCAAGCTGAAAGCCAAACACCAAGCTTTAGAACAACTCAAGAGCAAATGGGAAGAAAAGCCTTTGCATGGTCAGTACCCAAAAAGAACAAAAGACAAGGATGTAAACCAAGACAAAACCCCAAATTGGCTTACTACACCTGGCCTTAAATCAGAAACAGAAGGTTTCATTGTTGCTGCCCAAGATCAATGCATTAAGACCAACTATTACCGAAACAAGATCCTGAAAGATGGCACCGACCCAATGTGCAGAATCTGTGGGCAATTTCAAGAAACAGTTGACCACCTTGTCTCCGGATGCCCTGAACTTGCCAAGACAGAATACATACAAAGACACAATAAAGCTGCAGCACATCCACACTGGACAATATGCAAACACTATAACATCAAAGTACAAGATAAACACTACGAAGATGAACCAGCTACTGTGACAGAAAACCAAACAGCGACTATACTTTGGGACATGCCAATCCAAACCGACAAAGAGATAAAAGCAAACAGACTAGACATAGTGGTGAAAGACAAGAAGGAAAGAACCTGTCTGCTTATCGATATGTCCATCCCCACAGAAAGGAACACCTCCTAGAAAACAATGGAAAAACTCACAAAGTACAAAGATCTTGAGATTGAAATCGAGAAAACGTGGGAATGATACTACTACTACTACTACTAATAATATTATTATTATTATTATTATTATTATTCTAGTCAACAATGATTTAGATAAACATATACAGGCAAAAACTAACGATAGACAAATCCGACGTTTCGGCGACATCTTGGCGCCATTGTCAAGGGAAACTAATTAAATATGCGATTTCAAGAATAACTAAGAGTTCAGAGTTTCTAATTTGCATAAGTTAGACAAAGACTTCAGCGCGAACTGAGTCTGATTGTACATTTAAACACGGTCGTAATTGTTTAATGAGTAACATCTCATTAATGAGACAATCAAACTTGTTGTGGCATTTTTTCAACACGCTAAAACAATTGCGAAGGTCATCCGGAATCCTGCCTGCGTGTCTATTATCATAGTGATTGCGTACTGACGAGGTCTTGCTTCTATGTCCATCAACGCGTACGAACAGATGGCCACGGGTGTAACCGACATAACCAGCATCGCACTGGTCACACTTGAAGTTATACACAACGCATTGTTGGTCAATGAGCTGAGGCTTAGGTTCGCTTGTCGAGAACTCCTGGGCAATCTTGCGACTCGTAAACACCGGCTGAACACTAGTCTGCAGCTTCACACTGAGATGTGTCGTCACGATATTAGCAGACTCCTGGTCTTTAAAGGGTATGACAACCCGAGTAGTGTTTTCTGTCGTAGATCTGGACCGTAATGAGGGCTGGTCAGCGACCTTTAAATTTAGGAAGGTTTTGAGACCTAGGAAACGATGCAGCAGCCCGAAGAAAGCTTCAACGTCATCTTTTGTGCGAGCACGTGGATGTTCTTCAAAGCCATGACTGTCATTTTCTCTTCTGCGGAATTCAATGCTCTCAATGTTGGTGGTGAATGCAATGACGGTCTCTCGTGAAAATCCACAAATTCCTTTGATTGGCCTACAAATTATCACCAAGTAACACAAATTATTAAGTTATCAGATGTCCTTCTGGCTTAAACTTAACATAAAAACTGGATTTTTGAGAAAAGGCGTTCAAAAATCTTTCTTTTAAATGTTTTATTTATAAGAACAACACAATACTAAAGCAAGTACAATGAAAGTAGATTTCAAGTTTTGATTCACTTTTTTTTGATACCGTTAAGTATTGAATCCATTAGTAGTAATTGTGTATGTTCACTTGCATATTTTTCGACGGTTGAAAGGTCTGGGTTCTCCTTATGCCATGGTATCCACTCATCTAACATTATGTTCAGCATTTCATCGTTGCGCTTGCGTCGCTCCAACTCAGAGAGTCCTCGCCCGTCAGCTGCCTCATGCCATCCTGGAAAGAATTGGGACTCATGTGAGGTTTAAACAATATAATATTCTTTATCATCAGAGTAGACACGACAGCAGAACCCTATTTCTTAGACAGAAAACTGAGAGATGAGATCCAGTAAGAAAAGGAGCAGTGTTCTAGGGTTTAGCACTGATCTACACTGTTTAGGCCTGAGTGCTGATTTGTTAATGGTTAGCTTTCTTTTTTGTGTTAGGAAACTCTATAAAAATAGGTTAAAAGCTACATCCTCTGGCACCCTTTCCCAGGTTGGTGTAGTTGGCATGGCTTAAGGAGAAGATAAGCAGACAACCCAGGTTTACAAGAAAGGTCCTTTTCAACTTGGTGCACGAGTGCTAACCTGCAATGATATCAATGTATTTTGCTTCCCGAATGTAGCCATGTTCACGTAGAAATTTAGCGACTAGGAAAGACAGCATCCTTTCTGCATCTCTTACCGACTGCTTTCGCTCCCCAGTTAAGGAGGCATGTGTCAAACCAGTGCCTGCATCCATTGCTTCATCAAAACCTTGCAGATTCATTCCCTCAAATCCACCTGAAATACAAAACATTAAAATATTATATTTCAAAATGACAGCAGCTTTCTCTCTATTTTGTACATATGTAAATAGTCATTGTGAGCCATGTGATCACTTTAGCGACCCTCTCCTATTTCCCTGAAAGTAATGACCTGGAAGGTGACCAGGTGACACATAAATATGACACCCCCCCTTCCCACCAAAAAATGCAAACTATTTTATTATTAATATTACCATAATCATAGAATCGGGTGTGCAGGCAGTATGACTAAGTGTTTGTTTGTTTTGCGAAGAGTATAAAACAGAAAATGACTGTTTTGAAAATATGACAAGTTGAAAATAATAATCGTTGTCATTGTTTTAAGAAGAGTAAAGGGGGTCTCCTCTGGGCTAATAAATATTCTACCTTCTCTGGTGTGCTTCTAGATTCTCATAAGAATATGACAGTGATCCTCTCTTTCATGAAATGTGTCGTTTGTTATTGGATCAACTTCAGGAATGTAGAGAAATGTGCTGAAGTCTACCCCCTGCCTTTTAATTCTTCAACACGGTGTCTGAAACTGTATGTTGCTACTATTGACCTCAGCTTATCAAGAAAGCTTTCAAGAGTGTCATCTCGAAAGGGATATGGTTGATATCTGTCAGGGAGCGTTTGACGTACAAATGTACCTGCATCTTCCAATGTTAAGCCATCGACAACTTGCAGATTTCTCAGTTGGTTAATGACAGTTATAGGTATGGCCTCATCAGTGATTTCAGTGACAGGATTCCCATCAGGATCAACTAGAACAGAACAAACCAGAAAGTCATCAGTAAACAGTCATCATTTCAGCAAACAAAGAAAGTCATTCACTATTTAACAAATCTTGTGATTTGGTCCATTTAAGCAATCTCCTAACATAGCGGGTAGAAGTCAGTATACAAATAGTCAAGTTTGCTATCAAGCATAGAATTGTTTATTGAAATGCCTACCTCCAATTTGAATCAGCATTTTAAGCAGGTTTCCTCTGCTGACTTTTGATAGACTCTCACGCGCATCATGAAGCAGCTGCCAAATGTGTAGTGTTCGTGTTTCTCCTCGTGTTCGCAAGGAGTTAAATTCACCATCTGTGACTAATCCTGGAGATAGAGTAGCATTAACAGTAAATAATAAGGTACAGGAAACTTACTAAACATTTCCCTTGACCCTTTCAAACTTCATGTTATATTCATTGTGACTTTCGCTAAATCCTATTTGCATTGAGTCATGAGACCTACCTACTGGTTTCAAATCCATTTTCACCATTTCTGTCTAGACTTGGCAGTAACATCTCAAATATACTGATCCCTGATGGAGCAATAGGGCATAAAAATGAACAGGTATGGCGTATGGTTTTCTGTTTCGCCGCTCTTCAGAAACCAAAATTGCCAGGACATGAGTAGCTGCTGGTTGTCTCCTCTTTATAAGCAGATTTCAGAGATACTTCTGTAGGTCCCCTTGGAGATCTTTAAGACTGCTTCCCACATGCTGGACACGAGCACTCCCTCGTTGCAGATAGGTAAGAAGGTTGTCAATAGTGGCACGAAATGCCTGGACCTGTCCTGTTGAAGTATTGTGTTGTATTCAACTCTCTTCCAGCAGAGTGCTTTTAACATTTCCTGAGATGCATTAGGGCTGTTGAATTTTTTTTCTGAAAAGCTGAATCAGCTTTTTTCAGACCATCAGCTAAAAACTCCTGATCGTTTTTCAGAGCATCGACCATAGTACATATTTTCAGTTCCAGTGAATCCCTGGTAACTGCGGCATCCTTAATGCAGGCCTCAGTTCTTCTGGCATTATATTCTGCTCGCATTTCTTGTAGTTTCCCATCCCCCAGGTTAATGTCACCGTCCCATTTTCCCTTGACAGATTCTTGCAGTTCTACTTTAATGTCACATGCATCCACTTTTAGCCAAGAGCGATCATTTGGATGAGTCTTTTTAAGCTCTTTGATTGCTTCAACCTGAAAACAAATAAAGATTGTCTTCTTATTAAATGTAACATTTAAATTATTTTTTAACGCCTCCACAATACCAGAAAGAATAGGTGGTATGTAAACAAATCTCCAATATACCTAATGTGGCCAAACAAACTACTCATAACAATGTTGTAGTAACTGGCCCTTTCCTAATTACAAGAGGCAAGATACTAGTAATGTACTTGTAAGTGTAACATCTTAGCAAAGCATGCCCAATTAATTGGCTGACAAAGCAGCATCTAAAGTAAATAATTATATATAAATTATATTTCTATTATATTTCTACCTGAACTTCAGCTTCGCATGTAAAAGGAACCTCAGCAGTTTGCTTTTCGACAGTCCTCAGGCTTGGATTGGAGATGCAAGATGAACTCGTGCCTGCAAGTGAAGTAAAATAAATAAATAGGATATATTCCATGGAAAAGAATTAAACATTTTTTAAATTTGCTTACCGTAAAGGGATCTCTTTGCTGATCCAAACTAATGTCACTCCGCATAGGCCCCCTAAATAGTCTAGTGAATCATGTTGGGAACTCAGCGCACATGGTCTCGTACCATATCCTGAAATCATCTGGCACTGATACCTAAATACAAGACAATAGAAATAATTTAGCCATCTTCAGTTAAACTGTCAACTCTTGAGCAGGGACAGTAGAAAAGTGTTTTTCCTAAGAACTTATTATTTTTATGTACTCATTATGCATGTGAAAGTGCGATAGAGCAAACAATAAACCTGCATGACGTTGGTGGCAGAAAAAAATTCTATCTGATATTCCACCATTCCAAAAGGCATTCAGTCAAGAGGAATAGACTGCCATTCGACCCTGGTCTATTGTTGGCAATGCACACAGCAAACTTGTACAGCAAATTGCTTTTGCCCTTCTCTTGCAGATGCTTCATTGCCTGTACTGCAAGTTCTGCAAAGTTTGCAGGATTTGAGTTGATCCCATTTTTGTGTTTAATGCGCATGCGCATTAAACAACTATGTTGAAAACGGTTCCGTGGTAAACCATCCCGAGTGTCAGACTTCGGACGTCCCATGGGATTTTCCGAAGAATTGAATCGTCACGAGTGTTATTTCGCACTATCATTGTATTAAATCGGGAAGGCCGAACACCAAGTACATGAGCGCAATGGCGACCTAATGCTGGTTCACGTCGTTCGTGTACATGGAAGCAGAGTTCGAGTAACTTGTCGTTCGAGCGTTGAAGTAAAGGCGGCCACATTGCTATAACTTCCTGGGCCTATCGTTGCATGTTGTGTTGTCGTTGCCCTTTTTTCTGTTTCGAATAATTTGGACAGCTTTCCGTCGCGAGTTGGTTTCTAATTTTCAAGGTAAGCTTAAGTTATTATCCGTTTCTCAGTCACTATGTCGTTTTCTTCCTTTCTTCGAAAGTTAACTGCACAGCCCTCGAGAATTTAAGATTACCTAGCGACAAATGCCTTGTTATGCCTCCTTGGTATTTCATTCAGGTGTTGCTAACCGAGTTTTCTCGGCGACAGGAGTTGCTTTGGTCACGGAAGCCATTGAAATTTTCTTTAGCCATGGCTACAACTAGTCACATTGGGATGGGATTTCAGTCGAATTGCTGAACTTACTGGAGCTGTTTGTTATCGTATTAAATGGAAAGATCAATTTGCGAATAATTGATTGTCTACCTCATCACATGTTCAACGGGGATGCTGGAATTTTATGCTTGCGATTTTTATTTAACTGTGTTTTACTTGCCAACATCGCAACAAATTAAACTTATGTACACTATGAAAAACTGGAATCAAACGATGTTTTAGTTTACACAAATGATGTTCTACTACTCCATGACAAACTGAATGATGTGGAGGAAATTCCAGGCCCTGCAATATTTGATATGATTGGTCCAACGCCCACTGTGTCTGTAGACTACAAATCAAGGGAATGCAACACTCTTTGGTGAAGATACTGGTAAGCAATGTGTTGAATTGTTGTATCAAATAGAATATAATATATAGATTTAGGCCAGCCTAAAAGCGGAGCTCCTCAGTTATTTTTTGTAATGTTGTTACTAATGAAAATAATCCAACATGTATGTGAGGTAAATTGCGAATGATTTAATAGTTTCAGCCGGAACTAGGATTACATCAGCAGATCGAGGTGAAAGATGGTGTGATTATGAAATATAGAGCCATGATTTCAATGATTTCTGGGAAGCCACCAAAAACCTTGATCACATAACAGAACTGTCTTCTGTGTTTTTTGGTGGCATTTCTTGTTCTTTCCTACCTTATTCAGAAAGACAAGGCATTGTTATTAATTATATTCTTCCTTAGTTAACATGGGGACTCCCACACTCCCACACAAAAGAAGTTTACACATTTTTGTTGTTGTGGGGACTGATTGAAATGTAGTGGTTCCAATATACTCAGTCCCTAAATCTCTACCAAATGAAATCTCGCAAAATACCAAAACAGTATACATGTGAAAAGTTGGAAAGTTTTGTTTTTTAACTTGTCCCCAAAGATCCATTTAGCCATCTTCACTATTGTATGGACTCGTGTCCTGCTGGAAGGGTTTGCAATAAGCAAAATCACTCTGGCATGAACAGTAATTATGATATTTTTTTGCTGATCATGAATACTTGCATAGGCTTCTAATAATATATAATTTTAGCATCCAATTTCAATGTGATTTGTTCTTTTTCTCGACTGAGATTGTGGACTACAGGAGCTGTTATTGGGTTCCATTAATTAATTTTGCTATGATTAATTTATACCAAATATTATAAGTAAGCTAAGAGTAAGTTATATTATGTACATGTATTTTGTCTGCACTACACAACCAAATGTACTCAAAGGTCATCAGGCATAGGTACGTTTGTCTGGAGAGCCCAGCATATCCAAGATATGTTTTGATTGACACATCAATTAAGATAATTTACAGCAAAATGGATAAACAATACATCAATATCCTGCATGCACCCAAGCCAGACATGGGGTTATAAGGCAATCATTTAAACAACAGATTGAAATAGTTTATAAATTAGAGAACACTATTTGTGCAGCAGTAGGGAACAAATTAACCTTATTGGACATTGCGAATGGCAAGGGTGTCTGCAGAATGTCACAAATTTCTCAACCCTTTCTTTCTACAAAAATACTAATCCTGCAACTTTGCTTAGGACCCAGTTCTCCATTTCGTGTTCACAAAATATTAATTTATGCCATGTCCAATGCAGATTATCACAAAATTGATTTAAAAGCACAAAAAATATCATTTTAAAGCCAAAAAGGCAATTATCTAAATAAACCATGAGTAAATTATCTCTAAGAAAAACTGATTAATTTAACAGGCAATCAAAATAATTAGTTAATATGTGTTTCTTAATAATGTAATACAGTTTATCTGTCACAGTGTTGCAGCTATGATATTACTACACACAGGATGGGTTGCAGAACTGAGCCTCCAAGTCAGTTTATTCAATGAACTTGGTGCAGAATTTATAATCCCATGAAGTTGTCTGTAAATACAGAGAAACCAAACAAAGCATTACAATCATAAGTAATGAATTATTGAACTCTTTTACATGTATGAACAGTGTATGTTCCATTGATATTGGGGATCTCTCAGAAGCTGCATCCATGATAAATTAATTTGTTCCCAGATGCATTTGTTTGTAGAACTTTTCACAAATTAATATCTCTGTCATAACAGTGATCTCTGTGTTCTACCACAATTAGTACACAATTAGTTTACAATAAAAATCAGTGCCTATAAGCAATCATAAGGACCTTAAATTTATATTTCCTCAGAAATATCTCACCAGGCCATGGTTGCTTTGAAAATCTTTGATGTTTTAATACAGGCTGCCCATCTGTAAACTGTTCATATATTGACTGACAGGAACAGGCATGTAATTCCTTTCTTTGATATACAGTGTACTTCATTGTTAGTTGTTTACTGAGTGTCAGTAGTGAATCAAATGCTAGGGGTTGGATACAAAGCAAACTTACATAACTGTTATGAACTTCGCCACTTGCTTTCAAGAGCTAATGCAATTTGCTTCAAACGAGAAACTGGAACATTGAGGGTTACAACAATGTGCACAGTCCCAATCACAGGGTAATCCAGGCTGTTTGGTTGTACATATAACTGAACAACTGTATATGAGTTCAGCTTCCAGAAGAAAATCAGAGTTTGTCAGGATAAATACTGATGTTCTTGCTTACTAAATGAATGAATGTGCAGTTCCAGAAGATATTCGCACCCAACACCCATTCATGGCCAGTCTTCAGAAATTCCAAATTAAAGTATCAGGAAGAAAACCTCCATGTGGGGTATGAATCTTTTCTTGAAGAAAACAATGTCTGAGAAATCATTAATTACAAAATAATGTTTAAGAAACATCTTACCTTTCAGAGAATTTTGTAGTCTACACTATCTGGCTAGTTCTTATATTTGACAAGTTGACACTGGGCATGTTTGTAAATTTGTGCACTTCAACATCACATTACTATGTAGTAGCATTGGTCAACTAAAAACAGCATAATTTGGTTAATTAATATACACTGTACATTATTAGGTTGAAATATTGGTGTAGATTGTTGCACATCAACAGACACAGAAACTATTGGCACCTGAATCATAACAAGTGAAAAATCGTGCATGCGACATTTACATGTACATGTAACAGCCCTCCACCTCAGAACCATCACAGATAGGATGATATTCTGAAACTCTCTGAAATTTCAGATTATTCAAGATTAACATATGCACATACATCATCTAGGTCAACCCTAAAACACTGAATCCGGAAACTGAAATCCGGAATCCAGAATCTGGAACCGAAAACCAGAATCCGGAATCTGGAACCAAAAACCAGAATCCAGAATCCAGATATTATGAATGATGATTAGAAATAATTCACTTCAGCAATGTCTAATAAATAAATATGAGCAAAAATTATTTTATTTATTTTCTTGGGTTTACTTCAGCTACAAACTGCAATTGCTAAAAAATTAATGACTAGTTCTGAACAACCCTTAGCTATACATCTGGCCCAGTTGTTCAAAAGCTGCATAAAGCTATCCATTGGGTACATCACTATCCAGTGAGGGTTTGTGATTTTTTTGGTGGATAGAGTTACTCATAGCCTGCGAGCAGGCTCTAGTATCTGTCTCTAGTGTCTGAGCAGGCTAAATAGGTGTCTAGTGTTTTTCTGCATTGGCATGTCACCAAGTGCCTTCATGCGGCTTTGCCGCTCACGCCCCCAGCCCAAACACGAGAGCCTGCTCATAGAATAGTTACCCATCTTTTGTTCAAGCTGGCCCTGGTGAGAGCCCGGTTCTTGTCTAGATCAAATTGCTCTGAGAAGACTGGTGAGCAGCACATTAATAAGAAACTATAATATAGGCTATTGTAGTGAGTTTCTGGCAGTCATTTAGCATCTTTTACAACATGTGGTCTGATCTGTTAGCAAGCGAGAAGCAGACGGAAGTAAGAGTTCAACATTTCTACAAATTGTTTTAATTAATGGCCGCCAAGAATATGAAATGCTGATTTGTCACAGTATCAGTGTGGAAATTGTGTTAATCTGGAATTGTTCTCGTATCTGTTGGAAATATCATATTTCATATTTAGACCAGACGGGTTAGCCTTTGGACTTCGAAAGTGGGGGGCGTGACCGTCAATTTACAGGGGGCTGCCACTGACGGATATCCTGTCCTCTATGACATTTTCTATCTTGTTCAGTATCTACTAGACATAAAAGATAAATTTACGGTATACTTCGGGTAAATTGAGGATCACTTATTAAACAAAGTGGCAATTACCAGCAAGCTTATTTTAGACGCTCTCGGGGTGCTTGGAATAAAATTAAGACGCAGGTTACTACGATTCTCATAATCATAGCCCTCACTAGAAATAACGGTTACACAATTTGAACAGACGGGGAATTTTTGTTTCAAAAAAGGTTTAGTTTGAAGTCTCTTTTACTTGGCAGTTTACTTTTTACAGTCGAAAAGCTCAGCAAAACAATTTTCGCGTATTTGAAGAACTTGTTTTCTTTGATTTGCGGATTCCGGTTTCCAGTTTCTGGATTCCGGGTTTTGGTTCCAGATTCTGTATTCCAGTTTCTGGGTTTCAGGGTAGCCCCATCTTTAACAGTGAGTTTGCTTCACATTCAGTGTACACATGGCTGTTATCCAGCATAGGCAGACTTATAAATTTTCCTTCAAAAATATATTGCAACAACTATTGCATCTTTCATTACCTATTCTTGTGATGAAATGACACAAAATCCAAGAACAAGAAGTCATAAGCATAAAACTAACTTATGTGGTAGTGCTCACAGTTCCTCTTACTGTCTGCATATGCCGTCCATAAACTGGTACTGCCAGGACAATATACTTATTATTTTTCTCATCACACCTTTTAAAACATCACTGTTATATAATTTGTCCTGAAAAAGCAATACATCAAATGTTATGCCTTTGGTACTCAACAAATACCTTTACATGACGTACAATGTACACCATATCAACATTCACAATTCTTTTACTTTATTGTAACTCTTTTATGTCATTTTTCCTCACTTGAAGACAGGACTTCCACATTAGGTGATAATAAATATTTATTTATATTTATTTATTAGTCAAACGCAATGTTTTATGATTTTACTGAGGTATACACTGTACCATGTATCCCCCTGCGAAATAAATTCCCAGTAGTCTGGGAATTCCTAGGAATTCCTAGGAATTCCTAGGAATTCCTAGGAATTCCAAGTTATTCCAAGACATGCAAATTATGCTTTATCCAAGACCTTGGAATTTCTGGGAATATTTGGGAATAGTGGAAGTATGACTGGGAATTATTGGGAATTCCTAGGAATTCCAAGTTATTCCAAGCGATACAAATTATGCTTAATCCAAGACCTTGGAATTTCTGGGAATATTTGGGAATAGTGAAAAGTATGACTGGGAATTATTGGGAATTCCTAGGAACTCCTATTATTTCCCAGACTGTTTTAAAAAATGTGTTTGGAATATCTACGAATTTTTGGGAATAGCTAAAACACATGAAATATTGTTGGAAATTTCTATAAATTTCTAAAAATGTCAAAATTAAAGATGAACTCAGTGCATGAATCAGTTTCTGTCAATTAGTAAAAATCAACACAATCATTTCTCTGGAGTTCCATACCTTTTTATTGTTCTCAAGCTCCAAGATAATTATTTCCAAACAAATGTACATTAATTCCAGTTTAAGTCTGACAACTCAACATAAAACTATAGCACTGATAACATTGCTTTTTAGATCCAACGTGATTTGTTAGTGTATATGTGCCCGTATGGACCCTTAAATCAAACACCCAGAGTTTAACTGATAGAAAAATGGATGCTCTTAGATTTGATAAATAGATTAAGCAAAAAATTCTGTCAGCATAAATGAATATACATTATTTACAATTTCAATAAAACCAAAAGTATATATGCATGTATATATTTAATATAATTGTAGATTCACACACATACCCATCACAGCCCACTGTTGAACAATTTTTGACTTGATCCTTTATGACTTTAGGAAAAAGAAGACATCTCTCACAGATGTCATAAATGAAAAGCTCACAGTTTCCACACACTTGCTGTACATTTGTAAAACTGTACTGTGACATTCTCTGGACAAATTACCAGTAGTTTCATTAAAACAAGGATATCTTTAGCAGCCTCTCATTGTCATACAATGTCTTGAAATTAAGGCCATACAGGCACATTCTTTGGCAGAAAAATTAATGTTTTTTCTTGGGAACCATTAGTTTCACTTTCATCAGGGGAGTCCAGTGAATGGCCATCAGTGTCAGAGTTCTCAATTTCTTCAGAGGAGTCGCAACTGAAACTTCAACATCATTACCTGAATCACTGTCTGTGGACAAATCTGAGTTGTTGTGTATTACATCAATTGGTGTTTCTGTAGTCTTTTCAGGTATAGGCAACTCGGTTTCATCAAATGCTTCTGTGAAGCTTCAATTCTTGCATAAAGGTTCACTCCATAATCCATCAAAGTCATCCACAACATTTTTGCCAACAGCCATCTCACTCAGGTGAGCCGAAAACTCTGAGGTCTTCTGTTCATGTGCTGGAAATGATCTCCAAGAAAAAGGGATGCAAGAGAGGGAGATGACGTCAACTGGTCTGTGAAGACTGCTTTAAGCAATTTATGTGGTCGAATCTTGTAGATTTTGGTATGGGTATAGTGGGATCATCAATATGTTTCTTGCATTTCCTTGTCCTCGTGGTCACTTTAATTCATGACACAACAAAATCAAAAGAATCAAAAAGATTATGAGTCAGTGGGAAACAAATAAATAACTGACATAAATAAATGACAATGCAAATAAAAAAACCTACATCTTGATGTATTGAAAAGACTATAGATCTCATATCATGTTAATCCTTATAAATAATTCAAAGGAAAAATGACAAGCGTTGCAAATTTATACTTGCTGCATTGTGCTGACTGGGTGTTGAAACACGTGGGCTCTCAAAATAGATTTGGTGGACTAATACAACAAGCTTAAGCTTATTTCGCAGAATTTATCTCGGTTCCTCAGGTCGATCTGAAACCTTTTAGGTGAATTTCGGCCTTTGGGGTTTTTAAAGAGCACACAATGCATTGCTTAGTTTGATTTATTTACAATTATAGCTCATCACAACAGAAAATCCCTATAAAATTGGATTCCTTACCTTTGCAGTGAACTTGATTTAAGTGCCTCACGATCCTTTGTTATCTTGACAACCATCGAGAACAGATCAACCAGTTAAAGTACGTTCCATTTTCCTCCTTGATTTCTTCGTAAAAAGTTTGTGTAGTTATTTCCTTTTGAAGCAAGACCCATCTTTCAAAAGACCACCAAAACAGCGTGGAAAGGGAAACAGACTTGCCATCGAAAGCGACTGGTCCGGCAACCTCGTTGCCAGTCTCTCTCTCCTTCTTCTCTAGTTTCCATTCTCTCCTCAACTGATCAACTGAACCAATCACAGCACGCGAATTTTCACGTGACTATCCTGGTGACTGAACGTGACAAAGATTGGCGCCCATCTTTGAATTCACCGTTAACGGTTGATCGCTCGTGCGTTTTAGTAGATTTCACTTCCAAAATTATATCAAAATGGTTTTTGCTGCGGTCCTGTGATCAGAAGAAAACAGCGTGAGTGTCATTAACGAGAAACAAGTTATTCTTGGCGAAGATTTGGAGTTAAAAGAAAGTCTTCCTGTGGATGTTTCAACGGAGAAAAATTCAAAGGGCAGATTAGCCGTATACAGAATTATTTGGTGAGTAATCGAATTCAAGTAACCTTATATTATACAACGTAAATTCTTGTATTTAGACAAAAGCT
Organism: Orbicella franksi; assembly: GCF_964199315.1. NCBI lineage: Eukaryota > Metazoa > Cnidaria > Anthozoa > Scleractinia > Merulinidae > Orbicella > Orbicella franksi. The sequence continues at coordinate 10,581,588 of NC_138154.1, forward strand.
TTTGAATGAACTTTATCATCACGAATCATACACGAGTGGGTCACTCAGTCATGGCATGAAATGAATTCTGGCTAATGCAAAGTTGAAACAATTTAGGTTGCCCAGAGTGCGTGCCTGAACAATTTGATTTGCGAGGAACAAGTCGTTTCTCTCGCCTCACTTGTTCAAACGAAATAAATATAGCAGTTCTCTCTGATCCCAGTCATAATTCTTGACAAAAACTCCAACGAGGCAGCCACAGTGTGCATGAGTTTGATGTCTCCTGTGTGTTTCAGCCTGACTGTATGGCAATCCGTGTTGATCTTCAATTTTTGTCCATCTGTATATTCTTTTGTGTTTACTCTATTATTTACAGTGTAAATGTTCCTTTAATGTTTTAAGTGTCTTTTTTAATATTTCTAATGTCTAAATTTGGCTAAAAACCGTGATATATATACAGTGTATCCTCCAATTCGAGAGTTGTTGATACACTTATAGAAGAAGGAAAACCTTGATTTAATCTACTGTAGGCACAAGATTTATGTAACATATTTATCAATAGTATACAAGCACCTTCACAATTATCAAGTCTTCTCTTTTAACATTTCAACCAGCTTACAGTCAGGTCTTAATTAGCTGCATGTATTAAATTGTGAGCACATGAATATTTGGATCTCAGTCTTACAGTACCTCATATATATCGCAATGTAATGTATTTTTTAAATTTTGTTTTAGGTGTCATACAACAAAG
>NC_138154.1:10587317-10702317 GCF_964199315.1 Orbicella franksi
ATATATCTGTATGTAAAAGTTATTTTTATTTCCGAGAAATGGTCAGGGCAAGGACTTCTACTATTACACTGTTCAATTTACCGAGTTAATTAGTACCATCTCACTTTTTAGGAACATTTCCATATTGAGTGTAAATACCGCATTGGGGAATAACCTCTTATTAAGAAAATAGGGTCCATGTACCCCCAGCCAAAAGCAATGGCACACATAAAATGAAATAGCGAATCAAAATAAAAGCAGAGCTTTATTTGCAGAGAGGATTGCCATGCATAATCGTCTACTTGACATTTTGGACTATATGAACATTTCACCAAACCGAGCTAACTGGACAGACAAGAAAATAAAACGAGGAAATCTACATTATAAACACAAGACGCATATCACTACATCTGAGCTCGAGTATCAACAGCAAACCCCTTCTCAATGAATGGTGACCGAATAAAAGAGAGGATAAAGAAAATTCGTTTAAGCTTGCAGTGTTAAAGTTTAAAAATTATTCACGCTTAAATTTGAATATTACTGAGAGTCTGTATTTTTGCCGACGGCTTAATTTAGCTTTGCAGTCATTTCATTGGCGGTAGCTTTACCAGTCTTCAACCAAATTAACCTCGGAATTCACCCAAGCATTTCGCCAAACCGAATAAATTGACTTAAAAAACGAGGAAATCTCCATACTTTGTAATCACAATATGCAAATATTCACATAGGAACAAAAGTAAATTTAGCAAATCCTGTTCGCTTCGGCTTAAAATGGTCTGTAGACCTTTCTTGGTTTTCAACAACAGAAGAAGAAATTTTAGCAGTCTACGAAGCGGCAATGCTAACTAACTCAGAGAAAACTTCAAAACTCGCCCGGCCGTGTTTAAAAATACGGTTTTGGTTAAGCTTATTTTTAGACGTGAGGTTATTACTTATAAGCTTAAGTTGACGACGAAAATCGACAGAAAACTTAATTTGTTTACAACTTACAGCAACCTCCAAAGCGACCCACGTGTTGTTTAGAGACAAGCGAGATTAAAACGATGCCATTTTTAAAATCTCTTACAGCATGGTTTCAAATAAGGAAGACTTTTAATGAAGACTCTTAATGCATTCCAATTGAAAATAAGCTTCTATCGCCGAGGCAACTTGTTAATTTTCATAGCAAACGCAACAACAAAAGTCACTTACCGCAATTTGGCAATTCAGTTCGGCCAGTGTAAATCTTCCAGGCAGAAACTTGCACCAAAAGTTGTGAAGACTGAACTGAAGTTATATTTTCGATAGATCAACGAATCAACCACTTCTTTCCGCTGCGTTTACTGTTTTGTAATTTCTCTAAAACACTCAGGCACGTTTGATTTCTCTTGTTCATCACCTGACCAAATCATGTGACTTTTGAATTTCTTGCACGGCTGCACAGCATCACGTTCACGGGAATTTTGAACTTGGCCATGGAGAGTTATGCAGTCTTTTGAATCAATTTGTCGGGTACTTTCGCCTCCTTTCTATAGCCCTCGTTAGCTTTGGTTCACGGCATTGTTCTGTATCATTTCACTTCCTTTCTCTAGCCCTTGACTCGCTATAATTCACGGCATTGTTCAGTACTGTTCCTCCTCCTTCCCCAGCGCTGGCCCACTCAGTCTTTTTCGCGATCTTCTTCGCTACTTCTTTGTCTGTTAATTCTTGATTTCTGTTTTTTGCCTCAGTGCAACCCTGTCTTAAAAACATTACATCAACCTCCACTATCGTTTTCTTTAAAAATCCCGCCAAGAAAAATGGCATTCTTCCGCTACTAACCGATGAAGCATGTCTCTGTCACCCTATTAGCTAGAGTATGGCCGCCATCTTGCGCGACTCCGTCGTCGTCGTCGTCGTCGTCGTCGTCGTCGTCGTCGTCGTCGTCGCTGTCGTGGGTATGCGCCCACGAGCAATACCGCTAGCCTTGATAACCATGAGCAAATCAACTCACGGACTATATTTTCTTCCCTATATGGGTATGGGGCTCCGCTATTAATTTGCAAACTTATTTCACTCTGAATATAATTATTGGAAATGACCTATATAGCTCTTCAAGATATTCTATACGAAAAAATGACTGTTTGCTGTAGACTGATACACGTAGCTAGCTGACTTACATCCAGGGGGTCTGTGACATTTCCAGACTGCACACTTTTTGTTCATTATTGCATCCTCATTTCCACTACCAAGAGCTAACTGTAAACAGGTTAGAGTAGCCTGAGTGATATTTAGGCTAAGCAGAGTGATTTTTAGCTAACCAGGCCACTATTTAGGCTTAAATGTAGTTTGTAGTTTGCAACTGATGTCATACACTGCATTCAGTGTTTGTTTTCAATTTTTGATAGATGTATACATATACAATACAATACAATACAATACCTTGCAATGCGCTGTTCCCTATATGAGATGCGCCTGCAGGGAATCATGGTAGCTGTATTTATAAAAACAAATATCCAATCCAAGATGATGAATACAACTACCATCATTTTTCCCTGCAGGCCCATCTCATGGAGGAAATGGCTATTATGGCATACCGTGCAGTGCAATACAGCAGATTTATCTTAATAGATGTTTTGATGTATTGCTCTATATTATTATGAGTCAATGTGCTGTATTTTGATGAGCAAGTCAATACACAAGCAACGAGTAAAATTATACTTCGATACTGCACATGAAATCGTTTAATAAGTGATTTATTACCCAAATGTTGTGGTCAATAATTATTCATCAGCGAAAGAGGGAAAGTGCGACAGTTTTGCATGTCACAGAATTCTTTGTGCAGCTATTGTATTCTGACAACCACTTGAAGATTTTGATTCAGTTAACTATTAAAAACACTCTTCTGTCCAGCAGACATTCTACAAGCAACTATCCATTGATCAACATGCAACCTTACAACAAGCTGTCGTAAGACGTATACAAAATGTACAGTGATTAGCGTCATTGCTTTCTTCTTATTGCACTTACAGTTACATTTTAATGAAAGAACCTTGTAAATTCTCCATGCAAATTGATTGTTGTTCAACATGTCTATATTCCCTTTACAGCCATGGTAAAAACTTAATATCAGAACTTCAGTGTAATTCAAGGCCGTTAAGGCGTCGACGTGGGGCTAACTTTCTCAGTTACCGACTTTTATGTAGTAGACTTAGTAATTCCAGGAAACCATCTTGACACTTCATGTACAAGTTAATTTGACATTTGTCGGTAGACTTCTGTCATTAACATTTCGTGCTTAAAAGTCATAATTTGTTCCACTACTCCGTGGACGGCTCCCCCTTAAAGTGTCCGTCTCTGATTATGGCTCCAGTTGGCTGAAAACGCGTTAAACACGCGTACGCATTGCGGACCTATTTTGACAGCAAGTTCAAGAAAAGCATGATTGGCAAAACTGATTAACTCTGGACTATCCAAGCCAGCAATCACAGAGGTTAGATCTATGGTTCCTCCAGCAGCTGCATCAGTAACCAGTACCCCACTTTCTTCATCAGATACTGTTTGGGTCGCTTTGTCCACAACTTTTATGGGTGTTCTGATCTCACTGTCAATACACTGATCCATTTCTCCCAGGTAGCTGCTTAGTGTTAGTTTGTAATGTTCCTCTGTGGCTACTAAAGTCTTGAACTTCACCTTAACATGGTTCAGCAACCTAGCTCTCACTCTTGCATCTAGAATAGATTAAATTAATAACTAAATGAAGATAATATGTTGTTTTTACAATTTTCTGAAATCCACGAAACAAGTTAAAGTCAATGAAAATGCTTTAAGCCCCGACCAGTCAGTCAAAAAGCCAACATTCTCAGAGCTGTGCTTATCCAAATCTATGACATACATACAGGGTGCAATGCGCATTACTTATGTTACCAAGGTCCATCAGTTCTTCCTATAAAACAACCGTACATTTTTGAGAATGGCTGAGATCAGACTCAGCCTGGGTTGAGATCATAGACCTTGCAAGGGTACAGCAATGCCCCAAACAAAACAACTCATACCCGTTCCTGAAGTTTTCTCAAAGATTGTGTACACCAGGGACATACAAATTATTCAGCGCATTTTACAGAGCTGAACAGTACCGATATTGTAATTTAGGTGCACTCACTGTTAACAAGCACACTTGAGCAAGTGCTCGTTCTGATGTGCCTTGCAGTATCTGCCCAGAAGATATGACTTGTACGAAATGCTGGCCACTGGGTAGTGCTTGTGATATCATACTTTGGGTCGATTAGAGCCAATCCTGCAAACTCCATTGAAGCTCTTTCCTCATCAAAAGACCAGTTGTGCAGCCGCGCAGATGATTTAATTGCCGGTAAGGGTGACTTTTTCATTCCAGGGCTAACGACCTAGGGAAAGATAAATAGAGAAACAAAGGTCATCAGGGAAAATGAATGTGAAAGAAAAGTGCAATCACTCCACAACAGTTATTAACAAGCATAACAAATTCAAATAAGTTGTACAGTAACATGGACTAGTTAACACAAATGAACTTAATCATCGATCAACAAGTGCATATTTCAAAACGTCGGATCAAAAAACAACCAACATGAAAAAAAATCCAAATCCCTCAGTATTATACAAATTAACAAAAAAAGAAAAAAAATACTTTAGTCACCTTGAAGCTGGGACTACCTCGAGACCGCATCTTGATCTCTGGACTGAGCAAACCATCACTTTCACTTTCATTTTCAACAGGTACATTCTCCGAAGAGAAGTCAAAGGGTTTTCTGATTTTACTTTTGAAATCTCTTGTCCGCTTCTTAGCAGGCTTGTTCGGCGTTGTTGCCGCTTGCTAAATGACATCTCTTCGAAGATGACGGCTGCATTGACCTATTGAAATTTACGAAGTTAAACACTCCGTTATTAAGGCTAGTTATCTGACTGCTGAGCATTTTGCAGTTTCGGAAAGAATAACAACCAAAACACCTTCGAAAATAATCATTTTGACTGTAAAAGATGACAAATCCCGCGAATAAAGCGCCAAACGAATCGAACTGAGACTTAAACAGACATTCACACACGCAACACTGGTATGTCACGAAATTTCAGTCCACTTCGATCACTTAAAAGGTCATAAAAATTTGGGTAGTTCTCGGTACTTCTGTGCCAAAAATCATTATTACGTCTATATTTTGTGGCATGATGCCCAAAAATGGAAGACATCAACATACTGTGCAAAGAAAGTGAATATTCATGACCTTGTTACGGGTCAATGAACACTTTGTGATGCGAATAGTCACATAACACAATCAAAAACAAGAATATTGTGCGATCACCCAGAAGGTTCGCAGTTCAGTTGTGATTTTTCACAATTCAGTTGTGATTTTTGGCAGTTCAGTTGTGATTTTCACAGTTCAGTTGTGATTTTTCACAGTTCAGTTGTAGTTTTTGAAACAGTTCAGGTGTGATTCTTCAAAGTTGAGTTCTGATTTTTGAAACAGTTCAGTTGTAATTTTTCACAGTTCAGTTGCGATTTTTGAAAAACGTTCAGTTGTGATTCTCCGAACAGTTCAATTGTGACCTTTTGGAACAAAAGCTCCGCCCTTGGCACTTCATCCGTCACATCCGGGCTTCTAAGTCTAGAAAAGGCGTGAGTTTTCGAACTTAGCATAACAGCCATCTTTGAGACGTGCTGTTATATTTAACATTGTTCTAGAAGAATGTACAAAATGCCACTACCAGTTTATTCACCATGTATGGATGTTAATGGGTTTTTAGAGGATGACCAGTTGGAATTGATATAGAGCTAATTTAAACAGAGATACAGCAACTGGGAAATTCTGGAATTTTTAAACTTCACGGAATAACTATAAGTATATCAACGCTAAAAAAAGGACTTTGAACGTTAGGGTTGTCAAGACGTCCCGCGAATATGCCTCTTGATAAGCTAAAGGGGATGATAGAGAGAGAGAGAGAGAGAGAAACGTTCTTCGCCGATTTTGATTAGTAAATTCAAAACAAAAACTTTGTCATCAGCCTTCGGCCTGTGGCCGTAGTCAATACCTCCATTCCGGCAAAGTTTTTCTCGGTAAGGACATTATGACGAGGTCAACCCAAGGATATAAAATTTATAACAGTGAGATTACTCTTTTAGTTTTATTACTTCCTTCGTCTTTGAAATAGGGATACAGCTCCTTTTTCCTTTTTCCTATGTAGACACACAACTAAAACTGTGGGAGAAAGAGAAATTGTTACACTTGCATTGTGTAAACAGTTCAAAATGCGATCAGGCAGTGAATATGCGGAAGGACACGAGACTGAAGAAAATTACATGAAAACTGCTTTAATTGTACTCGCCAAAATAAATGATCAATTCATTTTCTACAGTCCTATGCTGGTGTATTCAGTCCTTGATAACTTTTGTAACGTTTATAAGTTTTAAGCAAAGGGAACCAATTACCAGGTTGCCTGATCTAAATATATACGAGAGCAATTTTGCGACATGTCTTTGTTCACAGAAATTGATATGGAACATGATATTTTGACGTGCACTTTTCCATGGTAGCGTTTTGACAGGTTGATCTTCTCAAATTTGGGATTTGTTTCATTTTTTCATTTGACCATTCCAATGGATCATTTACAGTGCTGAGACCATTTCGTAGTATAATAAGACAAGAATTGAAATTGAAGATGGCGGATATCGATCCAAGTCGCAGATCTCACATTATTTAAGTTTTGTCAAAACTTGACGTCAGCATTGATACTTGGTCACTACTAGCTAACAAGCTAACAAACAATCTTTGTTTTCGATTTCTTTTTCTTTACAAAGCATGCTATCTTCACCACAGCGCACCTGCTTGTGTTGCCGAACACTGTATTCCCTCTCTCTCTCTTTGCCAAACACAAGCCATAGCTAAATGAGACTATAGGTTTCTTGTTAATGTGTACGTGTGTTATAGTTATTACAAATAAATATTTTCCACAGGCTTTGACAAGGACCGTCATGATTATAACCGTCAAGAGAGATGAATGGTGGAGAAGTTAATCTCCCTTACAGACCTTAGATGAATGGTAGGGGAGTTTATCTCCCTTATAGACGTTAGATGAATGGTAGGGGAGTTTATATCCCTTATAGGCCTTAGATGAATGGTAGGGGAGTTTATCTCCCTTATAGACCTTAGATGAATGGTAGGGGAGTTTATCTCCCTTATAGACCTTAGATGAATGGTAGGGAAATTTATCTCCCTTATAGACCTTAGATGAATGGTAGGGGAGTTTACCTCCCTTATAGACCTTAGATGAATGGTAGGGGAGTTTATCTCCCTTATAGACCTTAGATGAATGGTAGGGGAGTTTATCTCTCCTATAGACCTTAGATGAATGGTGGGGGAGTTTATCTCCCCTACAGACCTTAGATGAAATGTAGGGGAGTTTATCTCCCTTATAGGCCTTAGATGAATGGTAGGGGAGTTTATCTCCCTTATAGACCTTAGCTTCAAGGTAATCCCTCTCAAGTTATTTTTAAACATAGTACCCAGTTCTTCACCGGATAATGTTACCACGCGTGTTGCTCGGATGTTTTCGTGGATGCTGTTAAGCCTCTTGTGCTGTCCGCGTTTGCAAAATATGCATCACAGAGTTGGCTATTCTCAGACAGCCCTGAAATTTCCGAACCAGAAGCGACGTAAAAGTCATCTTACGAATAAGATCTTTATGGAAAATCAGCTCTTTTTATTTTCATCCTGTCTAATTCACCGTGCTTTAACACGGTGTGAATGTAATTCATCAGCGAAGCTTTGAAAATACAAAAGTTTTCGATACAGCCAAGGAAGGAAAATGATCGAGGCTCATCTCCGGTCAGTTCATATTGCAATTGACCAAATGAGATTTAGTTTGCGATTACGAACTTCAGCGCTAAAATACTCTAACCGCAATTGTTTTAATTAGCTTTGGATAAACTGCATGATATATTTTATGTGATTGCAGGTATCTCGGCTCAAATAAAATTCAGCATCTCCCCGCAGGAGCATTTTCCAAACAACGGGATTTGTACTTGTTGTAAGTATATTTATAAGGGTGTTAATGCATGAACGGGGAGTAGGATTGCTTTGATGGTTCTTGGTCCAAAACGTTTGTTTTTACGAAACGTTTATTATAAGGTCTTTTTACACAGAGGGCAAATCAACTGAATGGCAATTGGTCAAGGAGTCTCGATTTCCTTCCCTCGTTTCATGTGTCGACAGACAAACTAACCTGCTTCTCATCGGCTTAGTGTGAGGTTTTTGCATTCAATTTACCTCTGGCAATGACAGGAATTTAAAAACTGTCAACCCTGCTCTGTGTGGCCCTTCGGAGTTTGAGGTCACTTTTAGGGTATCTATGTTTCATTACATAGGATTAGAAACTGAACGATAAATGCAAAGTAACAAGAGGCTACTCAGTTTGAGACTAGAAAAGTTAATTCACCTAGATACAGAGCCGTTTGGTCGATATTTTACACACAGGCTGCTAAAATTCTTTGCTTCTTTCCCGGGGAAGGGGAAAAATCTATCCCCTCATTGTTCATAGACCACATCACATGACCATTGACGTTTTGCATTCTGTACTCGAAACAACATCTAAGTGTTTATATCAGTAGTTTGCACGGTCGCGAAAGGAGACAGGCACTCGCTCACGAGCTAATGTTACATGACCTCATACGTTAGTTCCTGTTTGGTGAAGTTGTCTACCAGCAATCGCTCAGTCGTTTGTTTTAGTAGAATTGTGATTATGCATTACGTAACAATTTTGTATATGCTGTAGTTTGCAAGTTCAAGAGACAAGACAGGGACTCACTTACGTGTACATCTCACGTGAGTTCCTAAGTGCTTGATGTAGTTGTTGTTTAGCCAGTCCAGTCCTAACACCATGATCTTACATTGTTCGGGCAATCTACAAACGGTTAAATGCTTAAAGAAAAATTTTCGACCTTTGCATTATAAAAAAGGAACTTTGTTAGTAGTATAGGGGGAGTCAAACAAACACCATTTCGCAGAGGGAGCTTTATTTCACCTTATCGCAGCCCCCACCATCAAGTCTGGCCCTCACAGGCTCGGGCCGGTTGAACCTGGGGCTGTGAAACGGTGAAATTCAGCTCCCTCTTTGAAACAGTATTTGTTTGACTCCCCCTATACTACTCACAACAAATGGGTGCAATTGGAAACAAGCAAGCCCGCTGTTATACCGCCCGAGCCGCGATGTCTCGAGTGCCAAACAAGTGCGGGTGGCTGATGCGGGGCTGGAAAGAAAGCTGCGGCAAGCGTTGTTACGGGACCTTTTGCAAGCAGCACAACTACCAGCAAAAGAAAGGGATGAGAATGCCAGCCCCATGTCGGGTCTGCGGGGTCGGGGTGCTATGTTACTACCGGTTATGCAGGGGATGCGGAGGAAAAAACGCCAGTCAGCAGCTAACGCGGAAGCGTGAAAAAACAAAGAAAGCTTTCGAGCTCGTTCTTCTCGAGCTAAAGGCAACCCAATTGGAGAAATGAGGGTTTGTATTATACCGCAAGGAACTATGGCTTCCAACAACCGAAGGTACGAAGAAAGACTGGAAGAAGAACTCGCGAAAATTGATCCAGCGACATTGCAGTATTTGGATCAACTTCTTGCAGAAAACGTGCTAGCAGTAAGAAAGGTTGTCCAGAACGTGCTGGATGAACCAATTTCTCAAGAAATGCAGGCGCATCTGCAAAAGCCACTTCTTCCGAAGCCTTACCAGCCAAGAGCCCCTCAACGCCAAAGAAAGTCAAGAAAAGCGCAAGCGCTTCTGAGGGAGTACGACCCCTTCCCTGCGCGGAAAACCCGAACGGTGACAGACTATCAGAAGGAGATTCTGGATCTGTTCGATGACGCAGAAAAAGAAGGGGAAGAGAGTACAGGCCGGCGTTTCATTCGATGGCGCTTCATCAAAGGTCTAGGGAGAAACCTAACACCAGACTTTATGGCGAAGATTCGTAAAAGAGTAAGAACGTCGTTCTATCTGAGGCACGTTTTCGCGTACCAGTTGCGCAACATTGAGGATGGAACTGTGATCGTGTATTACTCGAACCCCAAGGGCTCACAGTGGTTCAACAAACTGGAAGACGCGGGAGAATGGCTTAGCCGCCAGGAAGAACTGCGTCTCGACCTTGAAAGAGTTTAAAGGCCCAACACGAAGTGGGTTTTTGAAAACTTTTTCAACATTGACCTGAAGGTTGTGCTTGACAGGCAGCCGTTGGTGGGAACAGGGCCTTTGCCTGACTGGCTGCGCAACCTTGCCCATAGCCGGGCGATGGTGGCGTTGGATACGTACAACGACAACCTGTGCCTATGGCATTGCCTCGCTGTGCACCGAGGGGTGCGCACTGACCGTTGTACAAAAGAAGCCCGAAGACTCGCCCAGAGTTTCTACAAACTAGAGACCATACCAGAAAACTTCGGAAAAATGTCTCTGGACGAGCTAGAGAAGGTGGAAGCCCATCTGAATGAGGGCTCGCCCGTTCCATATTGGGAAGGAATCCGCGTCTACGAGCCCAAGCGTCTGGAAAATGGAGAAGTGGTTTGGCATCTCAAAGTGAACCCGAACCCCAAACTGAAAGACATTTTGATGATAGGCGCCTACGAAGGCCACGCTTTCTTGATAAAAGAAATCACGAAGCTGGTGAAAACCTATGCATGCAACCATTGCGGGCAGAGATTCACAAAAACCTGCAATCTGCAACGCCACCATCAAACCTGCAGCGCAGGAAAAATGGTAATCTTTTGCCCGGGGACAAAAGTGGAAGCCCCGCAGACAGCTTTCGAGAAAGTGATGTACCTAAAAGGCTCAGCATCAAAACAAGCGATTCTGTGGCTGGAGCGGGAAGCGAAGCGGCGGAAAATCCACATCCACCACGCAATGTGCGGGCACGGGGGTGAGAGATGGCTTTCGCGAGAAGGCGGGAAAATGAAGTCTTCTCCTGTCGACGGGTACCACCACAAAACGAGGACGGTATTCCAATACCACGGCTGCCCCTTCCACGGATGCACAAGATGTTATCCTAACCGACATGAGGTCATAACAAACGGAAAGACAGCCGAACAATTGTACCAAGCCACCGTGAACCGTACCCCATCTCTGTGTAAGGGCGGTTACAAAGTAATCGAGGCCTGGTCTTGCGAAGTTGGGTTTCTTAATGGGGAACTCCCGAGGAAACAAACGAAAACTTACCCTCACGGGATCTTGTACGATTTCGAGGCGTATGGCGACAAAAACTATCGGAAAGAGCCGACAGGAGCGCTAACGATAGAAAACGCGCACGTGCCGATCTCTGTGAGCGTTGGGGACACTTTCGAAAGAGAGCCCACCCACATCTGCGAAAGAGACCGCGCAAAGCTGGTCCGCAAGTTCATGAAAGAGCTGGAGAGACGGGAGAAAAACATCCAGCACCAGGTGATAGCGGAGTTTGTGCCAGAAGACGTGCACCTGCTGACAAAAGATCAGCAGCGAAAGATCTACGAATGGTGCAACCAGGTTCCAGTCGTCGGGTTCAACTCGGGCAGCTATGACCTCAATCTTATCGAACACTACTACGCGAGCAATCTTGCCGAAGCAACAAAAAAAGTGAAAGTGGCTAAAAAGGGGAACAAAACGATGTTCCTGCTCACCCCGAATGCCCGTTTCATGGATATTATCAACTACCTGGGCCCAGGGACGAGCTACGACAAGTGGGTGAAAGCCTACGGATGCAAGTTGGTGAAATCCTGGTTCCCTTTCGAATGGTTCGACTCCCCCGAAAAGCTCGATTTCCCTGGGCTCCCAGAATACAAGGCCTGGTATTCGAAGCTGAAGGGCAGATACGTTCTCACGTGGGATGAATGGGAGAAATGTAAGCGAGTGTTAAAAGAAAAGGGCATGCGCGTCTTCGCAGACTGGCTGCGTTACTACAACAATCTCGATGTAGCGCCCGGCCTCGAGACATTGGAAAAGATGAAAAGCTTCTACACTGAGAAGGGAATCGACATTCTGAAAGACGCTGTGAGCATCCCCGGGGTCAGTTTGCAGTACTTGCTCCGCGGGGCAATCGAGCGTCGCGCAGACCTTTACAGCCCGGGAAAAGAAGCGTATGAGATGTTGAAAGGTGCTGTTGTCGGGGGGCTGAGCCTGGTTTTGACAAGGTACCACGAAGCTGGCGTCACAGGGATAAGGTCGCATCAATTTGCGGAACCGCGTCTCTGCAAAAAGATTCCCGGTTTCTACGCCAGTGCTCTCTATCTTTCGACCATGCTCAGAGAAATGCCTTGTGGGAAGGAGAAGGTCGTGCACTACGACGATGACCGCCAAGCGAAAGCGGCCGAAGTTCTGATTGGCCGGTTGAAAGCGGGGAGTTGGTCTGGCTTCGCCGAAGTCGACATAGAGATCCCGGAGCGTTTGTGGCCAAAGTTCGAAGAGATGTGCCCGTTCTTTTGCAACAAACGAGTTCCCGCCGAAGCTGTGCCGAAACATATGGAAGAGTACTTGGCGAGAACGGGCAGACAGCGCGGAGACGGGAGAAAGCTTGTGCGGGCTCTTTCTGCACAAAGGATCCTGCTTTACGCACCTCTGTTGCTGTGGTATGTGAACCATGGGGTGGCTGTCACGAGGGTTTCCAGAACAATCGACTACAAACCGGGAAAGATCTTCCCCTGGTTCATGGAGCAGGTGACAGAGGCGTGCCGGACAGGAGACGTGGACAGCAGCAAGGCGCTGCTCGCCGATGTGTTCAAGCTCCTCGGAAACAGCGGCTACGGGAAACCGATCGAAGCGCTGGAGCGGCAAACGAACGTGATATAAACGAAAGACGAGAAGGTTGTCGACAGAGCGCTGCGGAGCGCGTATTTCGGCCGTTCCAAATTGGAATCGCTGTCTATCAGCTGGCGAAGCTGCGGATGCTGGAATTCTACTACGACTTTCTCGACAAGTATGTCGACAGAAGAGATTTCGAGCTCATCCAGATGGACACGGACAGCAGCTACATGGCAATCTCCGGCGAGCGGCTCGAAGACATTGTCCGGCCAGAGCTGAAGCAAGAATTCGAGGCGGAAAAAAATCAGTGGCTGCCTTGGGACAAGTGGAGCAGCCGGACCCCAGGTCTCTTCAAGCTTGAGTTCGAGGGCAGCCGGATGATCGCGCTGTGCTCGAAGTGCTATTTCGCCGACGAAGTAGAGGGAGGCAAAAAAAGAAGTTCAGCACGAAGGGGATGTCGAAAACGTAGAACGAGCTAACATGGCAGCGTTTTAAGGAAGCGTTGGAAGGCAGCAAAGATATGGCAACCAACAGAGGTTTCAGGATGCGGGACGGACAAATGGTCACTTACAAGCAGCAGAAGCTGAGGCTGAGCGCTTATTACGACAGGTGGTGGGTGCTGCCCGACGGGATTCACACCGAACCGATCGAGTTTCAAATTTAGTTCACGTCAGCCGGAGGAGGAGTAGTGTTTGGAGGGACAACCAGCAACTCTTCACGAACAAAGCCGCCCTTGGGACCGTTGTGCAGATAGTACAGAACGGGTTCATCCAGTTTGGAAAAAGACCTTTCAATGCTGTAAACTTTCAAAGACCAGATTGGATCCGTGACCCTTTTCACGCCTCCTTCAAGCTCGCCGGACTGGTAGAGATAACGAACTTGGACAAGAGGGGGGAGTATTTTTTCGCGTTTTCCGACGGGCCTCGAATAAGGTGTCGACGGCCTTGCATAAACAGATTTTTCTTTGATGGCAACGGCTGGTTTCTTGCCGATAAGGCTTGTGACCTTGTTGTTCAAAGCCGAAACAACTTCTGGGAGTCTTTTCACCCAGGCAGTGGACCGCTGGCCCTCAGGGAGTCGCATTTCCACGGCGTACTGCTGTCCGAACAAGCGCTCCGCCAGGGTGCGGTTGAAACGTTCAACAATGGCCTGGTTGCAGTGAATGTCAACGCGCCTGCACCGGATATATGTGTTGTGCTTGTCCATCTCTTGTGTGAAAGCGCCCATGAATTCGCACCCGGGGTCAACCTGCAACATTTCAGGCCATTTGAGAGGCCCCCGCTTGTAAATCTTCTGAAAGGCCTGGGCGACCTCATCAGAACTTTTCGAAGTCAGGGGTTCGGCCTCTTTGTAGCGGCTGGCCACGTTGACAACGGTCAGCGCATATTTGAAAACTTTGCGGCCACGAGGGAGCTTGTCGTGCGGCAGAAAAAGAAGTTCCGCCTGGTGGACCTTGTTGGGTGTGGAAACGTCGAATTTCGGCCAAGGAATTCGCCTCGGCACGGGGAGAAATATCTGCCAGAGCGCTTGCCTGATCAGCCACTTTTTTGCGGTTTCTGCAGGTACCTTGGCGGCCTCGGCTAATTTTTTGATCGCGGCGATTCCTTTCCAGTAGCCCCCGGGGCCGTAATAAATCTTCGCGAGTTTGGCGTCCATATATGTAAGGCGTAAAAAAGTTTAAAGGAACCGGAAGGCTGTGTAGCCCAGAGCGAGCGCCCCTGCGCCCACGAACGTGAGTTCACCCTTTTTCTGCTGCTCGCTTCGCTGAAATCTGAGAAATCTGAAATCTGAGAACTTGGGCTCCTTGGGGGGTACCATCTGTTCGTCAGGATGCGCCTGGTTGTAGAGTTTGAAGGCGTAGTCGGTGTTGGTAAAGTTCTGCTTGGCCTGCTCCTTTGTTTGCGCGTTAGCCGCGATCCAGTCGAGAAGTTGTGTTCGGTCGCGCGTGTATTTGGCGTAAGCCGCTTGATAATCTTCGAGAGCTTTGTCGTGGCGCTTTTTTTCTGCAAGCGCAGCTTTGTCGCCCCCGCCAAGCGCCCTCGCTAGATAATTGCCAGCGATAAAAGCCGTGGCGTTCAACACAGCCCCGCCAATCATGATAGCGATGCTCGCCATTGTATATCTTGTCAATCTATTTTTAATTGTTCTCGTATGGCGGCGGCGAGGGTTCGTAGGGAGGAGGTGCAGGGCTTTTTTCCGGTAATGGGAATTCCTCAGTATTAAGATCCTCAAAATCGGAGTATTGATCCTCAGAATCGGAGTCTTCATGGGTGATAATCTTAACCGCCCAAACAAAATTTATTGCATCAGCGGTATAAGAAGTTATCTTGTATGCAAAAAACAACAGCACAGCCGTTGTGAGGGCTTTGATGGGGAAATAAGAGCGCGCCATTGCGTTATAATGATGTTTTTTTTCTAAACGCTGTTGGGGAGGATTTTCTGGTCCTCGAGGTACTTTTTGAGTGCAATGCTGCCCGCCATGACGGCGGTGAACTTCGCGTAATTTATCACGCTGCTGCTGGGATCAGAAGTGAAATTCTCTTTCACAACCTTTTTTGCGGCCCAGCCGATGCCCGCGGCTAATAACGTGAGAGTTGCGGTGTCAATGACGGTCTTGACAAGCTTGTTGTTGGACATGGTGCGTTTGATATAAGTAAAGAACGAAAGTTTAAAACAAAATTAATCTGTGTGAAGTATATATGAAATAATTCATATTTGAACTGCGGTAGTAGATGAAAGTGAAGTGTGATCATCGCAGTAAATTTTCCAATTTCACTCACGGGAAGATTGGAAAATTTACTGCGATGATCACACTTCACTTTCATCTACTACCGCAGTTCAAATATGAATTATTTCATATATACTTCACATCATTTCACTCACGGGAAGATATGAACTCAATTAATTGACCTCGCTCCCAATGTGTGGCTTCATAGCTCAGTTGGTAGAACATCACACCGGTATCGCGGGGGTCACGGGTTCGAATCCCGTTGAAGCCCTGATTTTTTTCAGGCTTCTTCTTTCCAGTTGCTTAAATTGGAAAATTTACTGCGATGATCACACTTCACTTTCAAAATTAATCTGTCTTTATTTCGATTTGTCTACCTTTCTGGGAATTCCAGGCAAAAACTTTGTTTTGGTGATTCCGCACACAGCACACTTCACTTTTAGCAGTCGCCGGTTGCTTTTGTAGCAACAATTTTTGCTGTTCCTCGGACGTTCGGCGTCACTCGCCCGTCTTTCACGCAGTAGACTTCCATCTGAGTATATTTTTATAAGCTTTTCTCCAAACTGTGTTAATTTAATCTGTCTGTTCTTCCTCTTCTTCTTCTTTTGCTGCTGCTTCTTTTCTTCTTCTTAGTATTCGTTCTAGTCTTCTTCTTACTTCTTCTTGTTTTTCTCTTTGCCTTTCTCTTTCTTCTGCGCCCTTATCAGCAAACGTTTCGTTGGCAAGTTGCACCACCTGTTTGACAGCATTTGCGGTGAATTCGAGCCATAATAACGTAATTCCGCCAATTGCGGCTGTAGAGATGAGAAGATGCGCAATGGATGGGTTCGACATCGCGATATACATTACACTCAAAAGTTCAAATCATTTTTTTAAATCCTTTTGGCCGTGTCGCGCGAGCAGGTTCTGGCTCGACACGCGCGGGCTCAGGTGCGGGAACCGGCGTTTTAATTTTGTCAAATGCGGCATTGGCCACACCCTTGAGCTCTTCCCGTTTGTAATATATCCCGAGCAGTGAAACGCCTATGCAGCCAATAGCAATCCATTGGTTGGCACGGAGGCCGCTACTTTTTGGGCTTTCGCCTTCTGTAGTCGGGGCAGGCTCAGGGGGCTCTGTGGCGGCTTTTGCCTTATTTTCCCCTAGAGCCCTATAAGCCTCGGCATCTTTCTTCTGTTGTTCCCGCGCCTGCCGCGTTCTTTCAGATGTCGCTTTGCCAGCAGCCACACGCTTCGGATTTTTTTACGCCCTGCGTGGTTGGAGTTGGAGTTGTTGCTTGCTGTGTGATATCTACAGCAGGTGCTGCCTGGGTCTCAACCTGAGGCACCGTGATGGCAGGTGCGCTCTCGGATTGTTTGGTTGACATTCTGAAGCAAACAGTATTCTAAGCAAATGAAAAAAGTTTAATTGTTAACAATTTGTCGGCAAGCCCTCAGCAGTTGTTAATGAATGGTGACCGGTTATTCTGCAGTTGCTGAGCCGGGTACTTCATCAATGCCCTCAAGCGGATATCCGTGTTCATCACGAGAAGGGTGGCTCTGCTCCGGCAACTGTGAACTAAAATCAACATGTTTTGTGGTGATGAACACCGCGTTGGCCACAGCAAGAAACTGGCCGCACTTCAAGGCAAGGTTGCCGACCAGATTGGATAGCTCTTTGTTCAAGATGTAGTCGTTTCTGAGCTCTTTTTGGTAAGCGTCGATGTATTTGATTTTGACGGCCATTCCGACCGCTTTGGATACAAGAAAAATGAAGCTGTCGATCAGGCTATCTGTTGTCTTTGAGCCCACGTACGTCTCGTAGCGTTTGGTGTATTTCTTCACCTGCTCGTGTGTTAACTGCACTCCGATGGCCTCTTTGGCTTTGCCTGTGGACGCGAGCACGGCCAGCTGCTCGCGAAGAGCAGGAATGTCAGGTCCGGGGGCGGTTGGAACAAGGCCACCTTCGGGAGCACTCGACGGCTCGGGCTCGGTTTGAAGAAGGTTCATAATGTCTGCTAATGCGGCGTCTTCTCCAGCCATTGTGCAAGGCTATATACAACTTTCATTTTTTTATTCAAATAACTTAACCCCGTAGGGGTGGCGAAGCGAGAACACAAGATAAGAGAACTTTCGCACTTTCAGCTTTGAAACCAGACCTTTGTACTCATCCGGGGAGAGCTCGCCAGCGTAATCATCGAAGATGGCTTTCGTTGTCCTGGCCGAGGGGGTGTAAAAGAGGACGATCGCCGCCACGTTCTCCCGGAAGGAAGATGTTATGCCGGTCAAGTTCTGGGTCAGCACCCAAACGCTGATGCCCATATGTCGGGCAGAAAAAGCAAGATTCACCGGCTCGCCAGTGCACCCTTTCACGTCTTTGGAGGCTGCGCAGTCGTCGAGGATTATGAGCGTGTTGGTGCCCTCGGAAAGCCATCTCACGAGCTTCAACCACTTTTCCACGGCGTGCTGCTCGCAGACTATCACATCCATTCTTAGATCGTTTTCGCCAAGCCGGTGGTAGGTCTTGTTGTGCATGAACGTCGAGCAGATGAGAACGATGTAGTCGAACTTTCCGCGGAAAGGGCCGTAGAGCTGGTCCACCACGAACCTCGATTTGCCTGAATTGGTCAGCCCCACAATGAGCGCATTGAAGGGTATCTTGCTTGGGTCCATATTATTACTGTACAGATTCTTGCTGTCTGTCCATAACGTTGAACTGGTAGTCGGCGATGACGAATACATGGCCGTTCAAGTTGCCTGAGAATGCTTTCCTCTCGATTTCCAGCTGGACACCGTCTGTACTGTTCACAATGCGCCTGCCGCTTCTGTGCATTTCTTGGTCCGCCATGGAGCGCATATCAATCAGAAGCCCGAAATTATCTCCGGTGTAAAACTTTGTCGCATCCATGTGCTCAGTTTTATTTTTTTCCTTCACGAAGAAGCGTTGAGCCTCTTCCCACATGTCCTTGCCTTCGACGCCGTTGCTGTAACTCATGTTGGGTGAGCCGTTGATCGTGACGCTGACTTTCGTCAGATTCGGGAAGACGTATTTTTCTGAATCTCTGGTGCCATTACCATACGGCTCTATGAAAAGCAGCAGGATGGCTTTTAGCGACCTTTTTTGGGCGTCGATTTTGATGTTCTTCCTCGTGTTGGTGTTTTTTTCGAAGTTCACCACTTTGGAACGCATCACGTGGTCAGAGGCGAACTCTTTTCCGCTGGAGTAAATGCTGTACGCCTCGTCTCCCAGAGTCTTGCTGCGTATCATTTCGTACTCTAGCTGGATGTTGGTCAGCCTGTATTTCAGCTGGGTTGTATCAGTTCCAATGACCACATGTTCAGCTTCAGCAAGGGTTGTTTCGATTACGAGGTCGTTGTAAAGGGCCTGGGGGTAGAAACGCCGTGGTCAGTTAGGATCTGATGGTCAAGCCTGATCCGGTACTTACTTCCGTAGACCTCATTCAGCTTGTTTTCCGCGTCGACGCCCGAGGTTTTCTTGTCTCCCGCGTCTGAGCGGATCTTGCATAGATCCTCGCTCTGAATCCCTTCGAGAATCCTGTTGTTTCGTTCTTCCTGCGAAAGGAAAAGGTCATCAAAGATTTTGTAGATGCCGTAGCCGACCGTGTCTTGCAGGGTAGAGCCTCTGAACCTCACGTGCAGCCTGTCAACGAGCGCCCGCATGACATTCTGGACAAGGAAGTTGTTGGCGTGCCCTCCAGAAAGGTCGATGTTAAAGATAAGCGATAGCGAGCCCGACACCAGAACCTCGTTCACGTTTAGCCTGGGCACTGAAACATACAGCGTGTCGCCGGGTTTGGCTTCAGTGCGGGAAAAGGTGATCCGCTTGACCGTGCGCTCGGCCTGCATGGCACGTAATGTTTTTTTGCTGTACGTTGTGCGAAGGTTCTCTGGAACTGACATTGTGTATAAAACACCGGCGATTATTTCTAATTTGAAAAATAATAGGCTTGCAATATATCGCTATGGCGGAAGGTGAAGGAACAAGTTTTGAAAACCCTGCTTATGACTCATACGGTTTGGGTGACGATGACGATGATGAAGGTAGAGATGCCAACGAAACGACTCCTTTCTTCCCAGAAAATTCGTCTACGCCACATGGTAAAGAAGAAGAAATTCCAATGCAGCACGAAAAAAGCGGGTTGCCTGCAACTTCTTATGCTGAAACCTCTTTCACCGGGGCTCAGACCCTGAGTGAACAAGCTTGGGTTGCTACAAAAGATATCTACCCGGACATGAGCTCAAGCGAGCTTGAGGTTTCATATAGCTCGAAGGGGAAGCTCCAAGTCAAAATGTTTGGAGCTGGCAAAAAACGTATGACCTGTTTACCAAAAACCACAGGAGAACGGGAAAAGATCAGATCAATCCAAACCTTTCAAAAGAAATAAAAGACGCTCTCGGGCCTTCCAAATACGAGAAGGTTCGAGAAATTACGTACGAAAAGCGGAAAGAGCTCAAAGAGAAGCAATACGAGGCTTCGCAGAAAGAAAAACAATAAAAAGGAAATGGGTGAAATAAGAGGAGCCATGAAAAAGAAACAACAGATCGAAGCTCTTGAAAATGAAGAAGGTTCACAAGAGGAAATTGACAAACTGAAAAGAGAATTGGGAAGTCTTGAAACACAACATCAAAAGGCAAGAAGCGCTTATGAGGGAAGTGTTCAAGCGGCAGAAGATAGATTAATGTTGGAGGAAGACATTCAGGTGCTGGAAGATTCGCAAGCGGTAGATGTTGCAGAAAAAGAAAAAGAAGAAGCGAGCGAAGCTCTCAAATCGATAAAGAAACGAAAAGAAGCACTTGAGCATAGAAGGAAGTTTGAATTGGGAAAGTTGTTGGATAATGAAGAAACAGATTTTACCCCCGAACGGAAAAAAGGAGCAGAAAAAAGATTTCAGCTATTGATCAAGAAACAAAAAGACTGAACGAAGAAGAAAAAGAGTTCCAAACAATACTTGGTAGGAGAAATGAATACATGGAAAAAGAAATGAAACTTCTACAAATTGATAAAGAAGAACTGGAAAAGGCACAGAAAAAAGACCTTGAGATTATGAACGATAAGGATGGGGCGCCTTACGAAAAAGATGCGGCAGAAGAAAGGGTGGACTGGCGTGACAGAGAGATCAGTCGAGTTACTGCCCGGCTTGAAGAAATTGGGAGAGAAGCCGATGGGGAGAAATCTCTTTGGGAAAGAGTGAAAGACATCTTCAAAAAATATGGGGTGACGGTAACAGCAATATTTCTTGCTGCCGGGACCACAATTGGCGCTGTCATCGAGGTCCTCACCAGAGGTTTGAAAGGTACCGGTAAGGCTTTGGGAAATGGGCTAAAAGAGCTCGGCAAAAAATTCGCTTCCATATTGCCCGGGCTGATTGGCTCGATTGTGAGCTTTCTTTTCAAAGCCGCCGGCCAAGTCGTCGGGTTTCTGGCCGAGCACACCTGGCTGCTTATTCTTGCCGTGGTGGCCTTTTTGTTAGAACAATTTCTTAAGAAGCAGCGTTAACTTTACCGCCAAACCACGAACAGCAAAGCCGATAATCCAACTACACCGACAATTACCGCTGTTTTGTTTATTTCATGTTGCGATGTTTTATCTGGAGCCGTGGGCTCAATTTTTTGCGCAGTCGGCTGTGCTTGCTGAGTTTCGGACGAAGCTGGTTTCCTTGATTTGGCTGTTGCGGCTTTGTGTATCGGGTTGGACGGGTGGCTGTTGGGTGGGTTAATCTTTGACGGGCCGCCTGCCATTAGTTTGAGCCCAGCTTTTTTGTGTCTGGATTTACCTCGTTGTTCACCCCCAGTTTCATCCCGGAGGCCGCCTGTTTCAGCTTGTTGTAGCCGATTGTGCTTGCGGTGTTTATTATCATTCGCGCGGGCATGAGCCAGGCCATGGGGGCAACAGTGAGATTGAGCCTGACCCTCGCTTGATCCACCGCGAGCTGGTACCTTTGTACGCTCGCGGCCAGGTCGGGCTGTGTGATAGCGCTTTCCACCAGCACAAGGAACTCGCTCTGTTGCTTCTCTCGCTCGACCGCCCGAACCGAGAATGCTACTGCGGACGTTGACTTGCGTGCCCAGGATGCAGTAAACGAAAGCCTCGATCGACTGGTTGATTCGCGCCAAGCCCGCCTACGTCAAACCTGTGTTTGGCGCGAACCAGTCCGATTGGGTCTCAGAAGCGGCCCCCGGCTCGATGTAATAAATCAGGTTTCCTTGAATCGCTTTCCCACCTTCATTGCTGAATTTGTTTCATCCCGGGTATAGGTAGTCAGTTTTCGACGCGCCGCTCGCGTAGACGTAAACGCTTCCCAGACCGTGGTTTTCCCCGTGCGTGTAGCGGAAATCACTCGACGGATCTACACCGAACTCGTTGCATATCCTTTTGTACGAAGCGACATCATAATGATTGTTGAATTGGTTGAAAGGCGGGTCTCCGGGCAAAGCGCTCATGTTCTGAATTCCTCCTAGCTGGTACAAAATTCGCCTGACCGTGAAATACACGTGGAAGATGTAGAAAGCTCTTATCTGCAGGGGGAGATTCATCCCGCTGTCAAAGCCTTCGCGAGAAACACCGCACCCCTGTGTCGCGCAGAAAACCGCGAAGTTGAGCTGCTGCGGCCAATATTTCATGTCAGGCCCTCCTAACCAGTGTTTTGATTCGGCTGCAGAAGTGTGCCTGAGTTTGGTTTCTTGAAATATTTCTCTGAATTTTGTCGTGAAATATTGGTCAGGCGTGACGTAGATTTTGATTTCGGCGTTGAATATTTTTTTCAAGCTTGCGCTTTGCCGTCGAAAGGTACCGCAGGGATGGGCAAAGAAACTTTTGAACCAAGCAGCGACAGTTGATAAGGAAAGCCCCCGCTGTCGCCCAGACCGAGCGCTTTTCTCATTTCCGCGCTCCAGTATTTTCTGTCTGAGCCGAAGACGCTTTGAAACGAGTCTTTGCTTTCTTCGAAAAACACCTCCGCGGTCACGTTATTTTTCTTGTCGACGCTTCCTTGCGAAATGAACCGGCTTTTGTCCGCTTTGGGGAAGTGGTTTAAAAAGTTTGTCCACGCTTTTTTCTTCGCCGCCTCCGCTTTTTTTAACGCAGGACCATTCCACAAATTAGCCATCTTATTTGAACACAATTTTATTTGTTGAATATAAAATGGTTGTTCTCACTATTGTCACGCAACAGAACGGAGGGACAATATCTTTTGAAAAACCGATACCGAAAGTCCATTTCATGAAATTCATTTCTTGCAGTTTGTACAACAGCTGGGACACTTTGAAGAAAGAAGGTTCAGGCTCCTTGGGAGATAAAAACAAAGATAGAGCTTTGTCAGTTAGTAAAATAACCCCAGGGCATTATAATTTAGAAAGCATGGCAAAACAAATAGACGGTCTGTTCGACAAATATCACTATAGACAGTTGGAAACAGAAATAAATCAACCCGTTGGCCAGCTTGTAATCAAAAATTTTGGGGCAAAACCGATTGAACTTGATCGCGATTTAGCCGATTTGCTTGGTATTGGGCAAAAGTTGGATCTTATAACAGTCGTAACACGGCTTACATATCCAACGACATATTTTGTTCATTGTAATTTGATCGACACGGAAAGGAATCTGTTCAATTGCAAAAGGTCAGATGTAATAGCCCTGTTTGATGTGAAAGGGAAGCCTTATGAAAAGGTAAGCTACCAGGGTTCTCCGCAACAGGTTTTGCGAGACTGCTCTACAGGCGAGTTCATAAATAGCATCACCATTAGCGTCAAAGATGAAAGTGGTGAACTCTTTGATTTCAAGGGCTTATCTCTTCTTTTTGAATTAGAGTTAAATTAAATTTCTATATATACGCAATGTCTTCGGCGAATCTGTCACCTCCAAGCGCGCCGCCTGCCGACCCTCTATATCCGGTGGTGGCGAAGCCTTTTCAAAATTTTCGCTCGCAGAAGGTCAACGAGATTTCCAACACTTTGGCGTTGAGGTCCACCACTATCGCCTTGTTGCTAAAAAATACAAACGCGCGAGAAAGTTCGTTAATTGGGGTGCAGCCGGCTCCAGCGTTCTCTCCGCAGCGTTTTCCAGTGCAAGTTTTGGCTCCGCTCTTTCTGTGGTTGGTCTGCCGGCGGCAGTTCCGCTTGGCGGCGCTGGTGGGTGCTTCGCTCTCGTTTCGTCGGGGCTGATAATCGCCAGCAAAAAACTCGATTCGAAAATAAAGAAACATCAAGAGATTACCACGCTCGCCGTTGCCAAGCGGGATACCGTCAACAGACTTCTATCAAACGCTTTGAACAACAACGAGGTGTCTTCCCACGAGTTTGACATCATCCTTTCCGAGTTTCAGCAGTACAACTTTCTGAAAGATCAGGTCCGAGCAAGGATGCTTCGCCAACCGTCGAAGAGATGGCTTACTGAGTTTGATGTCAATAAAATGGAGAAAGACATCCGCGGCAGAGTTGAAGCGGAAATGATCAAAAAAAATAACGAATCCTCCCGCTTCGAACTAAGTTTTAGAAACAGACGGTTTCATTTGCATGTTATAATAACATGATTGTCTGCTTCCACTTGGTTGCGTTTCTCGCCCACGAGTATTTCACTCCTGAGTGGCAAAAAGAGGCTCGTGATATTACGCGCAAGGTCGTTGCTGCTATGTTTGAGGCGGATGCTGAAGTTTTTCGCTAAAGCAGTATGCCGTCGGAAAGGAACAACTCGTGATAATCATAACCATACCAGGAACATGGTTTTAAAAAACCCTTGTACTCAGGGGTGGCTTCAATGAGAGGCATTACCTCCGTCTCGCGGCTCAGCGACTTTTCATGAACATTTCCCTCATCAAAACAGTGGAAACATTTCCCCTCGAAAGGGCCGTCGGGATATTCGAGGTATATTATCATGGGCGAAATCTGCTGCTTGAGTTCACAGAAGGGCAGTTTTAAAATGTTCTCGTGTACTTTGCCCCACCCGATTTCCTTTTTTTCCTTGAGTTTTATCGCGATCAACTCCTTGAGAATCATCTCACGAAGCTCTGGAGGGAGGTTTTGAATGGCCTCGGAAAGTTCGCAGCTTTCTTCCAGGGGATACCTTCGGTTGTTGGAAGCCATAGTTCCTTGCGGTATAATACAAACCCTCATTTCTCCAATTGGGTTGCCTTTAGCTCGAGAAGAACGAGCTCGAAAGCTTTCTTCGCTTTTTCACGCTTCCGCGTTAGCCGCTGACTTGCGTTTTTTCCTCCGCATCCCCTGCATAACCGGTAGTAACATAGCACCCCGAGCCCGCAGACCTGACATGGGGCTGGCATTCTCATCCCTTTCTTTTGCTGGTAGTTGTGCTGCTTGCAAAAGGTCCCGTAACAACGCTTCCCGCAGCTTTCTTTCTGGCCCTGCATCAGCCACCCGCACTTGTTTGGCGCTCGAGACATCGCGGCTCGGGCGGTATAACAGCGGGCTCGCTTGTTTCCAATTGCGCCCATTTGTTGTGAGTAGTATAGGGGGAGTCAAACAAATACTGTTTCAAAGAGGGAGCTGAATTTCACCGTTTCGCAGCCCCCAGGTTCAACCGGCCCGAGCCTGTGAGGGCCAGACTTGATGGTGGGGGCTGCGATAAGGTGAAATAAAGCTCCCTCTGCGAAACGGTATTTGTTTGACTCCCCCTATACTACTTTGTTTTAAATTTTGTTTATTTATTTATTTATAATATTATTTTTTTTCGCAGGGATTTGGCGTCAAATGAGATTCAATATCTACCTACAGGAGTATTCTCCAGCTTGTTGTGGCTTCGATACCTGTATGTTAAAATGAAAAAACTTTAACCTTGCTACACAAAACATTTAGAAGCCAGCAGTCTCAGATTTTGATCTCTAGTCCGTTTCGTTTGTGATTTTGATGTTTGTATTCTTTTTAAAGTGACCGCTTTTTAGTACTTAATGTTTAGCAGTTTAGTAGTTAAAATTAACCCCCAGCGTGCAAAGGTGAAAGGGATCAGAGGATATATCCGAGATGTACTTTGTGATCTCGGAAGTTTCAGTATCGTCAACTGTTTCTGCTTGTCATTTGGCAGCGGAGTTAGTTTAAATTTGTCCTCTTTTCCCTTTTTTCCGGCTAGATGGAAAACGCGAGGCCGGGGTACAGGGTACGGGTTCTCGGGGTCTGTAGAAAACACGGGTTGTGGAAAACACGGAGCTGGTGTAAAACACGGGGTCTCAGTGGAAAAAGTGGGGTCTTAGTAGAAAAAACGGGGTACCTTTTTTTCGCCAAAATATGAATTTTCCTCCCTAAAATGAGAAGTCGAAATTTTGTTAGTTTAAACTGCAGTGAAAATCAATTTAACATCTCGAGGTGAAACGCGCTTCTCGATCAAAAAACCAAATTAAGCATTTCTTGAGAAACAAAACCATTCAAGAGCCAACGTGTCGTGCATTGGTTTTCTTTTGGGGCGTCTATTTTATTTTTAGCAGCAACTTAAGTGTGGATAACACAGGGTCTAATAATAAAAGCACAAAGCAACATAACGCGCCTGTGCACGGTATTCTGTAAAGAAAATATAAACTAAAGAAATTTGATTACTTATAGCGGAGCTCCGGCGGCCCGAAGAGCCGCCAAGCGGAGCCCCATACTCGTATAGGAAAGAAAAGGAAACCCATGAATTGATTTTCTCGTGGTTATCATGGCTAGCGGTATTGCTCGTGGGCGCGTACGCACGATGGCGACGACGACGACGGAGTCGCGCAACATGGTGGCCATACTCCAAATAATAGGTTGACAGAGACATGCAGCCTTGGTTTACCGTGTATTTCTTTGATATTGGACATCCATGTTATGATCAATTGACACCTGTCAAAACAAGGTATCCGCTGACCAGTATCACGTGACATATCGCGGGCTTAAGTTTACAGCTCATCGCGGTCGCGTGTTTTTTTGAAGTTGACCGCTGACAAAGTGCTGGTTTTGGATTGGATCGCGGGCTCATCCCAGGTCAACTTGTTGAAAACAGGGCAGGATTGTTCGGAAGCCGGTTAACGGTAACCCAGGATTAACAGTTAACCGAATTATAACTTTTTCGTCTATACAAATGCTTTTTACTGCTTTCTCTTGTGTATATAGTCATCGTTAAAACTCCAAACAGAAGGCCAAACAATATACAGAAAACCTCACGGCAAAGTTACAAAACTCAAATCAAAATTCTACCATTTCCTGGGTTATTTGGCTCTGAACAACCCGGCCCAGGAGCTACGCTTTAGGCTGGCCTAAATCTATATATTAATTATATCTTTGATAAGTTAATAAAGATGGTGAATTTTAAGCTCGGTAATGAGCTAGCAGTATGCAGGACACCTGTCATATATGAACTCAGTTAAATGACCTTGTTCTCCATGAGTTCTCGTAGCTCAGTGGATAGAGCGCCCGCCCGGTGTTCGGGAGGTCATGGGTTCGATTCCTGTTGGGGACTCAGAATTTTTCTTTGTCCCACGCTCGTGTCCTGTTGATTAATTCACCTTCACATACATACACACATACATACATAAACTTTATTTAAGCTCGAATTTCAGAGTAGCTTGACAAGCTAATATTTCCGAGCAACAAAATATTTGATAACGAAAAATTAAAATAGAAATTGCTATTTACATATTTACAATTGACTTATGTTAACTAATTATAAAATTGTCATTTACATGTTTTATGAATTGGTTTTACTGATGTGCTTTTTGAAGTCTGAGAAGTTACATAACCTTATAAAATTGGGTAGAGAATTCCATTTTTTTGTTGCCAGATAAGTAAAGGAGTGGAGACCAAAAGTTGTAGTTTTAGGTTTGGGCATTTCCAGTATATAGTTTCCACGCATGTTGTATGAAGTAGAACGGAACGAGAACATGTTTCTCATATAGGCCGGATAGCTAGTGAAAAATAGACTTTTGTACAAGGTAGTAAGGAATTTACAGATGCGTTGATCATGAAGTTGGAGACAGTTTACCCTGTCTAGCAGCACATTATAAGACGATTCAAAATCGCTTAGAATGAATCTCAGAATCCTTTTGTTAAGAGCTTCTATTTTGTCCCTGTTGTTGGCACCGCAAAAGTGCCAAACTGTTGAGCAATAATCAAAATGAGGGAGTATGTAGGCCTTATACAGTTTCACTAAAATGTCTTTGGAAATAAGGTTTCTGAACCTAAGCATTACATTAAACTGGTTGTTGACTTTTTTGGCCAACATTCCATTTTGCCGGTACCACCGGTTTGCTGTTTCGACTGCGTTACGCATGCGCCCATCTAGCGCAACAGGATCACTGTCCGATGAATATATTTGGTGATCGTCTGCATAAGCATTTAACTTAACATCCCCGCAAAACAAGAAAATGTCATTTATGAAAATATTGAAAAACATGGGACCGAGGACGCTTCCCTGAGGCACGCCTCGTCTTGCATGTAGCCACTCTGAAAAAGTATCCCCTATCTTGACCCTCTGATTCCTTGAGGATTCAATTAGGTCTTTTTTAGAAAAAGTAAAATAAAATAAATTATTTGTTTATCAAGCATCTGAGCGGGCCGGATTCCTAAATCCTCGAACTTGATTGGCTAATCATGCGCACGTGACCGGTCCAGCTTTTTACGATACGGCCCACGGGCCTGATTTTTTCTTCGCTGCCTAAATTTCGCTTCTAAAAGTTAGCGGTAATCGTCAATCTTTTGCCTTTTTACACGTCCATCGACGATTAGTCAACGCAAGTTTATCTCTGTTCACTTTAGAATGGCAAGGAAAGTCACTGTAAGTAAATTCAATTAAGTGTTTTGAAGTTGTGAGAGTTTGCTTGGTTGTTTGGAGCTTGGCGCTGTTTTGGCGCGTAATCCTGTGTTTCTCTCGCCCTAAAATTTGAGTCAATTTCAGTCGAGTTTACCTCTGATCGTTGCTGTATTTAGGAGAATTTCTGTGGAATGCACTCAACGAATTTCGCAGCTTTCTGCTATTTAATTTACGGTAGAAAAGTCTGATTTCAAGTGATTTTAAAAGCAACGACTGACAGAAATTGTTTTTGTAGTAAAACGTTAAACTTCGCACGAAATTTCACACCGCAAAAACAATTTTGGAGAGCTTAAGTTTGGAGAACTTAACTAGCTCGAAAAAAATCTGTTTTTTAATACATCTTTCTTTGTCTACTATCTGAGTTACTCGCTCGTTGCCGAGATTTTTTACAAATCATTAGTAGACGGCGCGCAAGCCGATTCAATGACAAGAGTTGCATAAACAAACCCATTTGTAATCTGTAAAACCAATTTACTGCAGGAAAAAAAAAATGCGGCCTCGGGCAGCATTTTCAAGCCCGAGGTCACAGTTTTTCACCATATGGACCGACCCTAAGCCGGCAAATAACATATATGTATTTGTTCGAACAGTGAGCGGAATAAATTTTTATACCATGAAGAAATGTGTATGTCAAGTTATGACAGTTGCCGTATTTGCTCGATTAAGCGCCGGTTATACCTTGTAATTAGGACCTCAAGAAATGGCTACAAAAATTACCCTAGAATATAAGGAATAAACACCGAGCTTAACTAGAATGTAGAAATGAAATATGTCTAGACAAGCCGGGCCAAATTTGAAACAAAAGCTAGGAGAGTTTAAAGGGTTATTAATTGAGAAAATACAGTAACCTTCTCTTAAATGCCAGTTCCAAAATAAATTCTGGTGTTCAAAATAAATTCTGGTGATGAAACAGAAGTCTGCGCAGTATTGTAGTTGCTTGAGTCTGTTTCAGTGCGAAAATCCCCACTCTTACGTATATGGATTTCGTTTTTGGTGTCTCCGTATATGAGTTCACAAAAAAATGTCGCTCTGGTGAAGTTACAAGGTTATTCCCCTTGCGTCAACTACCGACTGGGACGTCATTAGCGATATGCCCTGTCGTTTAATAAATGATCGGACTCCAGGTTTATAATTACTTTTGTATTATTTCATGTAGCTGTTGTGTTCATTAGTCGCGCGCTGAACGTAGGTCTGCAGTCGGAAGTGGTTATTAGCAATTGTATGGAAAGACTTTTTCATTGTTTAAGATACTACGCAAAACAATCTTTTCATTATTTCATTATTCACAATACGATACGATACGACACGACACGACACGAAACGATACAATACAATACGATACGATACGATACGACACGATAGCATACATACCATACCATACAATACAATACAATACAGTACAATACAATACAGTACAATACAATACAATACAATACAATACAATACAATACAATACATTACAATACATTACAACACAACTTTATTATGTCATACCCTTTGCTGTTCAGGTGTGACATCACATTAAGACCTTTTGCAAAGGTAATCATAAAAATTGCAATTTCCTCGGTTGGGATTGGTTTAAAAAACTCCTATTTTCCACTAATTCACTCGCCAAGTTGTTATCGGACAGTTTGTTATTGGACTGTTTCTTATCGGACAGTTCAATAAGCCAATCAAATTCAAAGTTATAGTTTAAATCAACCAATCACATTCAAAGTTGTAGTTACGTGCCTGCGCTCGCGCGCTTGCTTTTCTGTTTCTGGGGCCTAATTGCCGGTAGAAGGCGCGGTGACCTTAGAATGTTTCATCTCCTTTGTAGGTTTTTTAATGCCAATTTTCCCCTTCTTTCATAACTTGGCTATTCTTCGTTTCTCGGAAATTGTAATTTTTATGATTAATTGGTAATAAGACCTCGTGTCGTCCAATTCGGTCTGTAATCATACTCGTGATAAACAAATCGGACTCCCGCTGCGCGGTCGTCCGATTTTGTTGTCACTCTTATGATAACCGACCGAATTGGACTCCACTCAGTCCTATTACCATTGCTTATTAAAAATACACGCACAGTTAC
The DNA here is from genome assembly GCF_964199315.1 of Orbicella franksi. Lineage (NCBI taxonomy): Eukaryota > Metazoa > Cnidaria > Anthozoa > Scleractinia > Merulinidae > Orbicella > Orbicella franksi. Next base: position 10,617,601 of record NC_138154.1, read on the forward strand.
TGCTAAATAAAATAGATGTCTTAAAAGGAAACCAGTGCAGGACACGTTGGCTTTTGGACGGTTTTCTTTCTCACCAAATGTTTACTTTGCTTTTTTTTTTTTTTCAATCGAGAAAAGCGTTTCTCGCCAAGATGCTTAATTGATTTTCATTGTAATTTAAACTAACAAAATTACGTCTTCTCATTTGGGGGAGGAAAGTTCATATTTTGGCGAAAACAAATGGTACGCCGTGTTTTCCACGTAGACCCCGTGTTTTCCACAAGACTTCGTGTTTTCCATTCCCCGTGTTTCATACAGACTCCGGGACTCCTTACCTCGGCCCCGCTTGTTTCATTTTTTGTTTTTTCGATGTAGCCCCCTTTTTTATCAGTTCGATTTAGCAGCATTGCAGAATTAGCACCAAGATTTCGGATCTAATAAATACGATCCAACCCAGTGGACTTCAAGACACTTTGTTATGTTCTATTACGTCATAGCTAAAAAAATCGCATAATAACCCATGGCTGTGTTTCATCCTCATCTCGCCCCACGCCACCCCCACCCTACCCCTTCCCTCTCCTCGGTGGGGTACGAGTTTGCTTGTTACTCTCGAGGATTAAACCTACTGACATACTTTTTGCGTAACTTTTCTCAGATTTCTGCACAACAATCTCATAAGCACCATATCAAATGAAACATTTTTCAACCTTAAAAATCTTCAATATTTGTAAGTATGCAAATTAAAAACATTAAAATTGCCACTCCCATTATGGACACTGTAGCCAGGGGTTTCAGTTGCCCATTAGAGACACATTGCGTCTTGGACAGTGAAATAATTTTATGATCTTGATGAATAGCTTACTGCGCCTTTCAATAACATGCGAAGATTAACCGACAAATGCGTTTTTCACTACCGTCAATCAAAAGTTTGGCGGCTTCTCCCATCTTCCGGCTACTACCGAGCGCGCGCTAATCAAATCATTGAGCACAGTTCAGACAACGAAACAGTGCTCGGCAGTAGTCGGAAGCTGGAAGGAGCCACCGAACATTTGACTGACGGTAGCGGAAAACGCATTTGTCCGTTTGGCATTGAATTTTAGAGTCCGCATGTTACTGAAAGGCGCAGTAATACAACTTTCTCCAGCCTCACGTAATATTTACGCTTATGCCTTCAAAACAAAAGAAGACTTTAAAATCTATAGTGAAGTCATTCTGTCATTCTGTACTGTCTTAGCCCCTCAAAATTTCACAAGACCTTTATGCTTCAAGAGCTTTTATTTACAATTACTCTACCATCACAGTTGATATCGTAACATGCTTTCTGTGTGGTAGTGATTACTTCTTCGGTATCGCAGACAGTTTTGTAAATCCGACATGCTGAATGCTGTAATATAGCTGTGGAACCGATTTGAAATTGATAACGAAATGTTTGGATTTCAATTTTATTAGATTACTCAGTGAGAATCGTCTCCAGAAAATCCCTGATCAAGCATTCAAGACCCTGGCGAATATGAAGATACTGTACGTAAAAATTGAATCATGATCAACTGAATTAACAAAATATACATTATAAACTGCAGAGACTTAGTTTGCATAATGTAGGTAATCGCTTGATTTTCAGTGTTTTCTGGAACAAAGCGAACAAGAAAAGTTACCGGATCATCTTCTGAAATCTCCAGAAGAATAAAATTTCGCATGATCTTTGGATTACCATCAACATTCTTTCACCGGCTGTTTTCAAGCGATTTTCGATGATTTTTCTTCTTTTTTTTTTCTTCTTTTTTGTTTTTTGTTTTTTTTTTTGTTTTTTTGCATACGTAGTACGATGAAGTTAGTTTAAATAATAACCTTACGTACAATACTAACATTAACTACAGCAGCAACATTGCTTACAATATTAACATCGCACGAGAGAATTAAGTCAGGAAAGAGAGCGATAGCCTCGACGTTTTGGGGGGTTGGGTAGTAAATATAAAATAGTGCGACTTATGTCAGTATTGCCAACCTAGTCAGAGTTACGGATGTAGATTAAAGGGTCTATTTCTAAAAACTGTCTCGCTAAAAGATTAAAAGGTTACTTCTTGAAGGATAAACTTCTAAGTATCCGACTTCAGCACGGCGTTATCCATGGGATAGTTTCCTAGTAACAATCGAACGTTTTCTACACTGTAAGTTGCTGACCGAGCGCTACCCCCCTCGGCTTTTGGACCAAGGTTGGGCCAAAAATACAATAGAAAAATCGAGGATCCATAAACTTGACAATATGGACCAAGAAGATAAGGTTAGTAACATATCTTTCTGGCACAGGAGGCCATTTTAAGTCGCGGAGTGCCGTCTGCCAAAAGCATTAACTAGTAAACAAACTTAGTGAGTTATGGCAACTGAGAATGATATGATATAGCTTATCGTCTCTCTCGGTTATGGACGTTTTTGTCTTTATTTAATTTTTTTTTCCTGTCACTTTAAATCAGGTTAGTCTGGTTTGTTTATAATTTCATAATTCTACAATGTCTTTTTTATGTATTTTCTAGATTGCTTTCAGATAACCCTATCGAGACTATTGGATCACATGCCTTTGCCATCAATCCAAATGAAAATATTGCCATGTAAGAAAGCCTACTAATTGTTATTATAGTTTAAAATTAAAGTTTCCGTTGTCCTCATTGGCCAAAACTGATCACGTGATACGGTCTTGTGAGAGCAGACTCGATCAGGTGATGGTAAAGGCCATAGGCATACTATTAGACGATTGTGCTCGCTCAGGGAAGTGGCTCAGGAAACACGGCTTTGTCCTATAACGTTTTGCGTGAAGATAAAACACAAGTCACTTTCTTAAATTCTAAAGGAAAATTCATTATATGACGAGGGAATTCCTCGTTAGACGTCATGCGGAAACCCGGCGATGTCGCAGGGGAAATTTACGAGTCAGGTTATGAATTTTCCTTGAATCGTATAACCTTCTTTTAAACCCTCATCCTACAACATATTCTACATACATATCATACCAACTCGGGTTTAGTCAGACCCCGTAACAAAATGCGCTAAAAACAACACCGGAATATCACCTTCAAGAAACTTTTCTATTTAAAAGTTTTTTTAACTGTTAATTTAACAAACAACATACCACGTTGGTGTATTAATAACCCAATTATTAACTTTTTCCCACACAACATACACCTCAATGATTTCCTTTAAATCTCACTCAATAATAATTTTTAGAAAACTAATGTAAATTATGCTTCCATTTGGTTATACAAATATTAACATAGCTCCTTGACGTGTTTACTTGTCAACGTAGTCCTCTGGAATCTAAACGTAACATTTGCATTTAAGTCAGCTAAAAGATGGAGATAAATTCTTAAAATTCTGTCTAGCCATGTGAGCTATTGTGAATGTTTATTATCACCTGGGATCTCATTGGACCCCAATTGGTAGGATGAGAGTTAAATTAAATGAAAGAAAACCCCGTTTCATTTGCGTCTATGTGAATTTTGCAATATTCAACGCACCTCACTTTCAAGAGTCGCAGCTGCAGTTGTACGCTGAATACCTCGCCTAGGTAACCAACAGCCTACAGGTTATGCGATCCTGATGTAAACGGATAATTATATATTACTTATATAATTATATATTACTAAGACTAAAAGAAAGACATTAACGGTTTCTTGACGTTAGATTTCTTGAAATAATTGAAAAGTGATGAGCGCGCACACACAACTGGAATTTCAAATTCAATCCGAGGGATCTTTCTAATAGTAAGGTGGCTTAGGGTGATTTTAAGATCTTTACAGAGTGGAAGAAAGTGTAAAATTTGGAAAAAGACTCTTGTTGGTGTAAGACACAAATTTAGCCTGGGCGCCACGTGTGCCAATGATCCGGGGAAAAAGACAGAGATTTCAATTCCCGACAATCTTCATTGGCATGAAAACGAGGCTGATGAATAAAACAATGGTTCTCAACTGTTTTGACCACTAAATTAAGCCAAAATACATCAACAGCTTATAAATTACCCTGAATGTCTGGATATCACGTGTGTCAATGATCCGGGAGGAGAAGGCATGGTATTTCAGTTCTCGACGATCTTCATCGCATGAAAACGAGGCTACTAGATAAAACCATGGTTCTAAACAGTTTTGATCACCAAATCAAACCAAAAGACATCAACAGCTTAAAAATTGAATGTGTGGTTCATTTAAATAGACTTTAGGTAATAGCGTCTCCTGAAAATAGCGTATTTCTTTGCTTTTTTCATTTACGTTCAATGATCTGACTTAAGAGCATGCAGTTGAATTTGAACTCGTTTTTTGTTATCGTTTTTTTGATATAGTTTTTTTTAGTTTTCCCTTGGTTATTCACTAAACGAATGAGAAACTGAGGAGTTAGAAAAATATACAATAGCTCCCAGGTATGCAAAGGATACTAGCGGTGCCATGCACAGAAAAGTTTGCAAAAGGTGCCAAATAAGGGAATCCTGTAGAAGGTCAGTTTTGGCTTGACGTCGAAAGTGTGATCTGTAAACAAGTTTTGCTGCTGTATAAGTAATTGTTTTAGCCCTCCAGAAGCTCCAAGAGAGTTTTTTTCTCCACAGTCCTGGTGAATGCATAGAGTTTTTTTGAATGAAGGAAGCCTCCCACAGGTGAAAAACGCCCGGCCGCTTTCCATTTTTGGAACATAATTCTCAGGTTGGAAGACCTCATATACCCATATTTTCATCAGATCTCTTCGTGAATTAAATTTTCATTCTATGGTAAAACACTTGAAACCTTTGTTCCACGGTACTCCTTGGACCAAACTAATTATGCATGATGGCGTCCACTGTGTAAATCAAGGGCGTGATGAACAGTCAAAGGAGACGAACAGAATTGCTGGACTGTTACAGAGACAGAGAAGGCATTTTCCTGTATAGCAATTGAGCAGGCCCGTGGGCAAAATAATGCCATCGTCAAAGGTTCTAGTGGTGCACTGGGCTAAATCGCACGGCCAACGGTTTTTAAAGACGAATGATTCCTGGCCCAGGGTTTTTGTTTGTTTGTTTGTTTGTTCAAGCACAGTACCTCGCTGAAAATGACCCCATGCTGACAAGTCGTTAAAACACCATTATAGTGGCATTTCTGCACAGAAGATATTCCAGATGCAGGTGCTTAAATTAGCAGACACGTGATGAAAACATTAGGAATCTTTCATCAAGGGGACCATTTTAGAGTGCCAAATAGCTGTCCACCAAGTCTTTGTGGGCATGTGACATGTAGTGATCCTCCCTTTGGGCTCTCAGTTATGACTGATCCCCCCTCCTGTCATCCTGAAAATCCAATGATCACCCAAAAATCCTCCGCGCCTCCCCCAACCTCCCCCCCCCGCCCCCGCCCCACTCCAGGAGTCTGATCATTTATGAATCGCTATTGAGGTACTCGTGTGTAAGGAGACACCGAAAACGAAATCCACATTCGTAAGAGTGGAGATCATTCGCGTTGAAATTAACGCAAGCAACTGCAGTAAGGGGCCGACTTCTGTTTCATTTAAAAGAACACCAGAATTTGTTTTGGAACTGGCATTTCAAGAAGGTTACTGTATTTTCTCGATTAATAACTCTTTAAACCCCTTTAGCTTTTGTCTGGCTGGGCCACGCATATTTTATTTTGTTTATTCTTTATATTCTATGGTAATTTTTGCTGCCATTTCTTGACGTCCTACTTACAGGTAACCGGCATTTAATCGACCAAATATGGCAACTGTCGCTTTTCATGGTTAAAGATACCAAGCAAAAAAATCCTAATTATTTCAATATATTTTTTTAAATTTAAAACAAAAATCCACGCAAGTTACTGCGAAAAATAAAATAGACACCCCATGCAAAAGAAAACCACTGCACGGCACGTTGGCTCTTGAATGGTTTTCTTTCTCACGAAATGTTTGAGAAAGGCGTTTCACGCCAAGAGTTTGATTGCAATTTAAACTAACAAAATTCCGACTTCCCATTTTTACTATTTTTGGCGAATAAGAATGGTTCTGCGTTGTTTTCCACCAGACCCTGTGTTTTCCACCAGACCCCGTGTTTTCCGCCAGACCCCGTGTTTTCCAGACCCCGTGTTTTCCACCAGACCCCGTGTTTTCCACACCCAGGGACCCCTTACCTCGTACCCCTTGGCCCCGGTCCTGCGTTTTCCACCTACCCCGGCAAAAATTCAGCCAAAGAGAAGAGGACTAAAGCTCAGAAAAAGGTGACAGCTGACACCAAGACTCCTCCAAACTGGAAAGCATTTTCCTTAGACAACACCAGCCATAAAGATCTCTTTTCCCTGCTGACAAGCAGAGTTGCAAACTTCAAGTTTCCAGAGATTAAAGAATTAAACTTTGCCTCCGACGAATCGGTTTTTGAAAGCAGGGTCTCTACTTTTATACAGAAATGCGTCCACTAGGGAGCTGACACGAGGATAGCTGTTCATCTTCAACAGATGCTGAACAATGTATACAGTCAGGTTCTCGTGCGCACAGTGGATACAGGTGTTCTTGTCATAATGATAGGGCTTTTTTCATTATACAGTATTCATCTGCAGTGCAATCTAAATTAGTTCGGACATGGAGAAATATGTCCAGTACATCAGTGTGGGTTTTACTTACGAATGTCTTGGTCCTAAAACATGTCGGGTATACTTCCCGATAGTGCCGACATATCGGGCACTATTTTATTGATTGATTAAACGCAGCAACCTCCTGTTTCTTGGCAAGGGGAAGAAGTCTGCTTGCAACGCATAAACGTTGTTCACTGACATGACGGAGGCATTTAATTTCCTGTAAGATCACCCTTAATATGAGTTGACCAAGCATGATTCCATTTTCAAGTAGTTCTTTACAACAAGATTAGCAATGGGTTAAATGTAAATGAATCCTGCAAAGAAATCTTCATGAACCAAATCAGACCCCAAAGGGACCATACCTCGTACACGAGTAAATTGCGTGTGCGATATTTTTTTAAAGAGTACAGTGAAATTCAGACTTTCATTTCGACTTATTCTACTGTTTTTATACTAGTAAATGTGTAACGAAAGGGACAGCAATAACAAAGTTGATTTCTAATTAACAATTAGATTATGAGCTCGAGATTTCTATGAGATGATAGTTGATGAGGCCGAAGGCCGAATCAGCCATCACCTCAAAGAAATCAAGAGCGAATAATCTAATTGTTTTAGTAGAATTCTAACTGAAATTTCCTTCAAATAGCGATTTCAATTATTCCTGGTCTTAGTAAACTTCAAGCTTTACAGAACTCGTGCGGATTGAATTAATTGTCAATTTGACATTTGCAGTTGTGTACGTGCGCTTATCAGTTTCTTTCAAAAATTTCGAACTTTTTTAATTCAAGAAACCGTAAATGCTCATCTTCTAGTCTTCTCAGGAATTATGTTTATTCATTTTTTTGTAAATGTTCTTTCAAAACTACGGAGAAACGAGGAAACGTTGCAATTTTGTCGACCAAACCAACCCACTGCACACTAATGGCTATTAGTAGAATTCTACTAGTATACTAATGCAAATGCTGCAATCTGATTGGCTGAGCCGGCTACTCGTATACTATCAGCCATTAGAATGCACTAGCTGTCGGTCGTCCACGAAATGCGACGTTTTCATCATTTTTCCGAGGTTTTGGAAGAAAGTTTAGATGTAAATGGATAATTAAATTCCTGAGAAGACAAAAAGAACGACATAAACGGGTTCTTGACTTCAAATTATTGAAAAACCGGTGTGCGCGCGTAGACAACTGCAAATTTACCAAGGACAATTCAACACGTGCGATTCTGTTAGAGCGTAAAGTTCAATAACGCATCGAAAAATATTTGGAAACCATTATTTGCGTTAATTTAAGTTAGAATTCTATTAAAACAATTAGATTATTCGCTCTCGATTTCTATGAGGCGATAGTTGATTCGGCCTTCGGCTTCATCAACTATCACCTCATAGAAATCGAGAGCGAATAATCTAATTGCTAATTAGAGTGCAGCGGCTGTTGATCGTCCACAAAATGCGATGTTTATCGTTTTTCCGAAGTTTTGGAAGAAAGTTTAAATGTAAATGGATAATTAAATTCCTGAGAAGACTAAAAGAAGGACATTAGCGGTTTCTTGACTTTAAAAACTTAAAATTATTGAAAACATGGGTGCGCGCGCGTAAGCAACTGCAAATTTACCAAGGACAATTCAATGCGTGCGATTTTGTTAAAGCGTAAAGTTCAATAATGCTTAGAAAAATAATTAGAAACCGTTATTTGCGTTTATTTCAGTTAGAATTCTACTGAAACAATTAGATTATTCGCTCTCGATTTCTGTGAGGCGATAGTTGATGAGGCCGCAGGCCGAATCAACTATCACCTCATAGACATTTCGAGCTCATAATCTAATTGTTAAAGGAGAACTGAAGGCAAAAATCAAGTATTTTTTTCTTATAGTTTAGACCTAGTATATTGATGTTTCAAACTTTTTTTGCCATTTCGGCCTTTTTTTGACGTCAAAAAAAAGTTTTTACTGTGATGTTAGGCTGTTGGCATAGCGGCTCAGAATGGGAGGGTCACGTCAGTAGTTTATGACGTATGATATGGGGAACATGTGCGAGAGACTTAAAAACAGAAGAAGGGTTTTGAGTGATGTTGACATTGTTGGTTAATGTAGTAAGAAAGATTTGCAACATGTAACATGGAAAGATGCCTTTAAGCAGTCCTCTACGTGATATCTTCACTGGAATGTTTCAGCTTGGACATGGAAGCGTGAGTTTTCGTCCGCAATCGAAACCATCTGTGAGCGTTCGATAGAAACACCCGCCCCACGAAGTATGTTGCATAGGATTATTTACTCCGGTTATTTGAATTGGGCCTACTTATTTTCCTTTTTCATTATTATGAAATTCACCTGGTTTTGAATATTTGTTTACTTAAATTGTTCTTAGTATAGTGAGAGAAGTCAAAGCAGATTTCGACAGCTGTAGCGAGTGAATATGTTCTGAGCTTGAAATAAACATTGAATTTGCCAGGTCTTGTGTCTTTTTAGTTAATTGCATAATTATTCATTGTCAGCTTCTAAAAGCTTCTATAGTTAACGTTGCGACAGTTTTAGGGTTTGACTGAATTACGTTTCGAGTTAGTTCGGCGCTTCACTAGACGGAAATCCCATGATTGCAATTTCGTAAAATACTGAGCTTGATTTACAGTGCACGTCACATTTCTTTCGCAACTGGTAATGTCTTATCGCAACTTTTTCAAATATTTTAGGAAGATTTTTTTTCCGGTCTTGTGTTAATCTTTTTGGTTTAAATAAAGCTGTCCATTTTTCGTAAGACTCACTACTCACTTTTTGGCATATCGATCGTTTCCTCTGTTCCGTCGTAATGGTGTATTAGGGACTTTAAGATATGGTACGGCTAGGCTGTAGTACGGCGGCAGATAGTAAAGATCACTTCCGGTGACGTCATGACGCGCGTACCAGTACGGCTTTCCCACCGTAGCCTTGCTTTCTACTACGGGAAACTGACTGGTTTCACGTACTCTTCACTACGTGAACATAAGCCTGCTGTTTACTTCTCATTTTAACGCTTTTTTCACTGTTTGAACAGCCTGGTTTGAAGATAAAGTTCTCAATCATAAAAATCAGTTCTAAGATCATTGTTTCTTTGACATTTGTACAGAAAATTTGAACGATTTTAGCACCTACCGCGAGATGATCAATTCAGTCATATTAGTATCGGGTCGAACAGCCGTAGATAAGAAAGCTTCGTATGTTCTAATCTGAGCTATAATTGTTTATTACTGTTCAAAATGTATTTTATTATAATCGAAAGTTTTGTATTTTCGGGCTTATCACGTAATCGTTGTACGAACAAACTGTCCGCGTTGAAATCGAGCTTTTTTTTTATATCAGAGTTTATATTTTGTTTTGTGGTTGGAATTACAGGCGGTTTTATCAAGTTCGAAAAGGCAAATCTGAGTTCTGGGAGATGTAAGACGGATACCGGAAAAGGAAATCATTGTCATTAATCAAGCCTATTTCGTATGAAAGTAGAATAATCTCTGGTTTCCCTGAAAGTAGTCATTTTTGTAAAGACACGTAGAGACTGCACACACCGTTGCCGTACAGCAAAATCTTAATCATTTGATTTTGGCGAGTAAAACACCGTTGTCAGCCTAGTCCCTCACGGCCAAAGTAGCCGTAGTTGCAACTCGCCGTAGCGTGTCTTAAAGTCCCTAATGTTGTGCTGTTGGATGCTCGAATGATTCTCGATCTGTTAGCAAGGAGCATGGAATAAGTTTCCACCGTCTTCCTACAGAAGGTTCTCTCTTGTAAGAGTGGTTAGCAAAAATATTCCGAGTTGACTTTGTGGCTACCAAAGATACTCGGTTGTGTTCCGATCAGTTCGAGCCGGACTGCTTTGAACGTGATCTTAAAGCAGAACTACTTCAGTTGAAAGCAAAACGTACATTGAAGTCGGATGCTGTACCAACAATTTTTGTCCATCGGCCAAGGAAGAAGCCTCGGCTATCGTCTGAAAACCGTTTGCATGAGAGGGCAAAGAAAGAGGTAAGAATCTGAATTAATTTTAGCCAGACGCAACTCGAAGTACCTTCTAATCTTACATATATGCAGGGGAAACGTTTACGCAATTGCTAAACACCAATTTACGGAATGTCTGCTTTGGTTTGGAGTATATTGCATCACTCACCACGACGCAGCATGTTTCCCCCTGTCAATAGGGATTTTAAGCAAATCGCTACGGCCTGGCGCTGATATGGCTGCCGGAAGTAAATTTTCCCCAAAATGAGACACTGCGTATGTACGTCAGGAGCCCATGACCAGGAGCCTTCATCTCCCATACTAACCCTTGGAGTCAACCCTTTCCCGTATTAATTTATTTTTAGGACACCGCGGGGCTCTCGTGTTCCCGCAAATTCTTTAAAACGCCCAATCAGAGGGAAGCTATTGTATACGTCACACGCCCGTCACACGCCGCTGGTCACAGCTTACAGCGAAATAATAACAGTAATGGCGGAATGCCTGGAAAATGCGGGAAACCTGCGGGAGATCAATTCTAAAAATAAATTAATACGGGAAAGGGTTGACTCAAGGGTACAGTACGTATGGAGGCTCCTGGTCATGGGCTCCTGTGTACGTCGGTTGCATCCAGCCGTAGCGTGAAATCTGACTACGTGAGTCGGGATGTTTTGCCGTAGTGGCAACAACGTTGGGTTTATTTCGCTTCTCTGGCCCTTTTCAAAGGACATATAGGCATTTTAAGAATTCCATTGGATACTATATCCTTTAAAGTCAATTTAAGTCAAAGATTGTGTCAAGGTTGCCTCTCATACGCTTGTAAATCCGTATCCTGAATTTACGATAAGTTGTGGCAAAGGTGTTGGAATGGCGAAGTGAGTCAAGTGAAATATTCGTGTTGAGCACGAGGTTGTTTTTTCTTCGGTTAAGTTTGCTTTTAGTGTTTAGTCAAGATGTTTTATATCCGGATAACTATTCGATGCTATTTTGCTTCTTTAAGTATTGATTTTCGTGTTCTTCACTCGATATTCTTTCAGATATTTGTCTCTGAAATTATATATTTCATCCATCAAATTGTTATGGTACATAGTGTATGGCATTCGCTTTCGATCAGAAATAATCTGCATGTTCCTCCTAGGAAGGCGAATAACGGCCGTCGTCCTTTGAGCGAAGCCATTTGCCTGTAAGAAACTAAATAAAAGAGATTTTAAATTCCTTAGCCGATTTTTGTTTCATCTTTGCATTTCGCTTTGCTTGCTAAACTTAAAATTTGGCAAACCACCGAGACGTACTCTCCCCAGACCTTTTCAGTCACGGCAGCCGTAACAGCACCAGCCGTAGTGATTTGCTTAAACTCCCTAATGTCGTGGAAGCTAGTACCTCCACTGAATGTAATTCAGCAGCTGCCCTTCAAAATTCCCAGGGTGTACATGCAGAGCCTGTAGCTAGTACCTCAAGTGAATGTGACCCGGAAGTTGGCTGTCTAAATACCCAGGGCAGAGATCATAGTGAGGTTGCATTGGAGGGGCCGTTGGTGCAACTTAATGTAGAACCGACGAAAGCAAATTAAACAAGTGTACCGACACATAAGTCTACCAGTGATGTTGGGTGTCAAATTGACACACGAGGAGGACAACTTATGATGAAATCAACCGAGTCCTAAACGTACAAGTCTTCATTTGATGTGATCCTGTGTGACCAAAACACTCAAACTCACGAAAACTTTTACGAAGAGGAAGTGATCTTTCCTGATGAAGCAGGCCCTTCCCATGAACAGAAAATCACCCCAGACAACTCACCTCAAAAGGATCCATCTTATGTACCATTGGAAAATGGTGAAATGTCAGATCACTCAAACAATTCACAGTCAGAAACTTAAGACTCAAAAGCTGTCAACCCACAAGATGATGTTAAGTTCCTTGTGTTCAAACTAGAATTAGTTAAGCTTTTTAAAAGATGCCCTGAATGCGGTGCTGCCATAAGAAAAAGGCATGAATCTACCCAGGGTTCTCTGTTGCTTATTGCACTTAAGTGCATAAATGGCCACACCTACTTCCGGAACAGCCACCCAATGATCAAAGGGATGGCTGCTGGAAACCTGTTGATGTCCTCGTCAATTCTTCTAAGTGGAGCCACCTACACCAAGATAGCTACATTAGCTGAAATAGTAAAGTTATGTTTTTTCAGTGAGAAAACATTTTGTAACATTCAAGACTCACATTTATTCCCAGTAATTAATGAAGTTTGGGAGGGAGAACAAAATTTTGTTTTTAATGAGTTGAGAGACACAGAGTTGTGGCTTTCTGGAGATGATCGCTTCGACAGCCCAGGGCATAATGGAAAATATGGCACCTACACCATGATTGATCAAAGTAGCGACCAAATTGTTGACTTCCAAATTGTTCAGGTCAGTGAAGTGACCAGCGGTAATGCTATGGAGAGAGGATTTAAAAGGTGCATGGAAAATATCCAGGGTAAAGGGGCTAAAGTGAAGGTTGTGACAACTGATTGCCATGTAAGCATTAAGTCAGATATGAAACGAATCTACCCTGATGTGGATCACCAATTTGATGTGTGGCATTTAGCAAAAAGTGTCACTAAAAACCTAACTGAAAAGGCAAAGAAGAAGGACTGTGGTGATCTTTTTCCCTGGATCAAGTCAGTCTCCAACCATCTCTGGTGGTGTGCCAACACATGCAATGGGGACAAGGAACTCTTACGAGAGAAGTGGATATCAATTGTCCACCACACTGCCAACATCCGTCACTGGGACAGTGCAGATCATTATCATGAATGTCCTCACCCACCCATCCCAAGAAATGTGGCCAGAACCAAGAGATGGCTAAGGCCAGGTTCACCAGTACATGAGGCATTAAAAGAAGTAGTATTTGACAAAAATCTACTGAAAGACATCCAGCAGTTAACACTCAGCTGTCACACTGGATCTTTGGAGGTGTATCACAGCGTCTAGACAAAATACCTCCCCAATCGGAAGCACTTTTGGTATAAGGGCATGGTTGCTCGAACACAGCTAGCAGTCCTTGACCACAATGCCAACACCAGCGGAGACCATGCCACCGCTTCGAAGGTACAAACCAAGGGAGAGCTTCGTTTCAAGGTGGTCTTCCCCAAAGGAAGTAAGGAGTGGATTGCTAAACCAATCATGCAGAAGACAACAAGGGATCATGTACGCCCATTGCTAGATGCAATTGTCGAAAGGAAGTGTCAAGATGCTGCTGAAAGAATTACCACTCTCACAGAAGCACATATCCCACGCAACATTGCTTGCACCCCTCTACCAGATAAAGCAAACGTTATTGCAAGGCACATATCTAGATTTTCTGATACTTGCAATGTGTTCACTCATTCTTTGATATGTTTTTGTACATGTATACCAAAAAAATCTTCCCTTTTTGATGGTTTGCTCTGGGAAAAATTATTTTCATTTAATTAACTTTCAAATCAAACTGTTGCTAAGTTTAGGTTAATTAAAGCAATGATGTTGGTGTGCTGAACAATATAATAACAAGCCATCTTGCCCAGTCAGCCCTTCAACAATTAATACAGCTATTATTATTAATATTTTTTTGAATAGAAATGGCTTGTTTGGATTAAGACTACATGTGGTGTACACTTCTAAGAGTTATTTACTCTGTGTCCGTAAGCTTCCATGTAATTTGACACAGGAAAAAATGTCCAAACCGATAAAAAAAAGTCTTTCATAAAAGCGTTGCTTGCAAACTGCTTAGTAACTACATAAAGCAATAGCAAAAAATTAAAAAAAGCAATAACATATGCTTATTTCAAATAGGCAAGATGCAAGGTCATATATCAAATGATCGAAATACCTGTGATCATGGATGATTAACATTATTTTTTTCAAAGAAAATGTCAGACAAATAAAAAAATGTAAAGCAACATTTTTTTTTCTTAAATACATGACATCCTGTTTATCCATTGAAAACAACAGCAAGCAATACATTTCTTTCAAATTTCAAATCAAAATTAAATCAAAACAAACCATCCATATTGGGTTTGATCATGACTATTACTTATAAATATTTCTAATGTGGATTGAACAACTTGTTGAAAATCAAAAAAAATAATTACAACCAGTATACTGCTGGAAAATAAAACTGGTTAATTTTAGAGATCAATATAAGAGTATCAATTTTAGAGTATAAAAGAGTGTTAGCCAACATGACATCCAATTTATACATTGAAAACAACAGCAAGCAATAGATTTTTTTCAAATTTCAAATCAAAATTTATTCAAAGCAAACCAGGAATATTGGGCTTGATCACTACTGTTACTTATAAATATTTCTAAGGTGGATTTAACAACTTGTTGAAAATCAAAAAAATAATTACAAGAACCAGTATACTACTGGAAAATAAAACTGGTTAATTTTAGAGATCAATATAAAAGTATTAGCCCAAGACGAGTACTGTTTTTAAAATTCATAAATTTGTAGAAATCAATATCAATAAAGCATGCTAACATCCACGATTGCTTGTCTCGAAAATGTAATTTAAATCGATTTCCGCCGGTTTGAATCTGGCATATTCACCACTCTCCTCTGGAAATTTATTTCTAATTGCTTTCACAACGCACGCTGGAATCACCCGCCGGTTTTTTTTTTCCCCCAGTACGCCATGAACCCACCAAGTAGACTGACGGTAGGCTGCTAAACGCCATGTTCTAGAAGAGATTAAAAATATGTGGATTATACAATGAACAAATAATTTTTGCGGCTATATTTTCAAAACTACTAATCTGTTCTCGATGGGTTCCGGCAAGGGATTACAGCGTGCGTTGTGAGTTGCAACAAGGGCAGTATTTAGCACGTCCGTATCCAGACACGCGATTCTAAACTTTTCGTGGTCGGTTATACATTCAACCCCCCACTCTTCGAACTTTTGATTGAGGGCCTCCAATTCTTGACAGCAAAAACATTCATCGGCCGTCGACATTGGAACACAATTGCCCCCACAAATGCACCATTCGATGTTTCCAACTCTAACATCAAAATTGGCTAATTCGCCGTCTCCTTCGTCTCCTTCTTCCTCCGAATCAACTGGTTCTTCACCAGGAGGATAGGTTGGCTCAAACTGAAATGGCTGTACACCACTCATGTTGGAAATAGCAACGGAAATCCGCGACAGAACGACCACTTTCAGCTCCTATCGCTTGTTTTCTTCTTGTTTACGAAATCAGTGTTTTTCATATCATACGTCACAGCCTACCGCTGACACGCATTACGGGCCCGCAATGAAAAGGCCCAAAAAACGGGAAAAACGCAGTTTCAAACGTAATTTTCTCGCGAAAACCAAGAAACGGACAGGAATAACTATCTAATCTCGACTTTACTTATGTTAGGCTTTCTAAAAAAAGTGCTACAAAACATGACAGTTTTTGCCTTCAGTTCTCCTTTAAATAATGTGCAATGGCTCAGCCAATCAGATTACAACATTTGCGTTAGTCTGCTAGTAGAATTCTACTAATTTTGCTTATGTAGGACTTACTATTACAGCATGCTTTAAAATCGGAGAAGTTTAATTACCAAAGTAGCATCTCGGTACACAAGCCTGTAGATGGTTTCTTGACCAGAGGGATAGGCTAGACTAACATGAATGGCAGGTGGAAACCTGTGTGGATGGCCCTTCCTATTGCTGGTTTGCGCTGTCACACCATCAAAAATAAAATCCCAACCATTCAATAAATCAGGAAAGTCAAGAACCTGGGATATGACTGAAATATAAACGGCTGCGCCAAGATTTAGGTCTGTGTGGTCTGTGTGGTCGCGTTATTCGGAACGGTGTCTCATCCAAATTTATAGAGCTTTGTATGGAGACGCCATGTTGGTGTATCTCGGAGGGGCACCAACATGGCGGCTTGAAGTAACAGAAACATCTGTCATTGAGTTTTGCCATTGAAACTAAAGGTTATTACTCTAGAACTCCAACGCATTGAAATCAATACTCATTTTATTGAAACAACTGTTCAGTTAGCATAAACTTGAGCGATAACTCAGTTTTTGACCTACGCGAGGGCCTTCTCGGGCCGTCATTTTAATGTCAGGGAATGCATAAACTTGGAAATTTAAATGCGCTCTATAACAAAATTTGAAACCCTGTCGAGCTTAAAGGTTGGAAAACGTCAAGTTATTAAAGGATCTTAGATCTGATTAATTTTAAAATTCAGAAGGATTGGTCATTATTTTTGAGGGTCTCCCAGGGGGGTCTTTGTTCCCTTGTTCCCTTCCAAAATTGCCCTATGTTCCCATGTTCCCACACATTTTCGTTATGTGTTCCCCTTTGTGATTTTTCGAATTTTGCTCGCCCAAAAATGGCTAATGTTCCCTTGTTCCCTTAGATATTTTACCAATGTTCCCTTCTTCCCCCAAACCCCTGGGAGACCCTCATTTTTAGTTTTGGAAAATGGTGACGTCACATGAAAACGAGCAATAGGAGCCAAAGCCTGCCTTGAACTCCTTACATGTGGCTGCAAACAAGGATGTGCTGGCACATGCAAATATTCCAAAGCTAATCTCCTTCTATTAAGATCATTAACCTGATCCTAATAGAATTTGTTCAAAATTCCATGTTACCTGTCAGTTTTCAAAGTTGTTTTTGATAAAAAAAAATACTTGAATACTTGATTTGATTTCAGTCAAGCTTGCCGTAAATCTATTTTCATCGTACGAATTTCAGTTTTAAAATTAAATATATCAACACAGGATGTATGTGCTCTTCTTTACCCTATTCTGTAATGACATTGTTGGTCCACATTTAGGGTGTGCAAGAAATATCGGCACGTGATTGTCACGTGACTAGATCATAAGTACAGGTACTATTTCTTTGTGAAATGAAAAGAGTACTCAAATAATTATTTCTGTTTCTGAACAAACTGTTACCGATTATAAACATCTGACTGTTTTTCCAAAAACATGCCCGCAGATATGAACCCCTTCATTCATGTAACCTCTGATTTTGTTGTTGTTGTTGGCTTTCCTAATGGCAGCACCTTGTAAGGCTTAGCTAGCATGAAATGTACAGAACTTATTTCTGTACGTTTCACTTATTCATTTATTTCTTTTTAATCATTTATCGCTACCCCCTACCCCCTGCTTTATTCAATTGGCGTTTACTTTAGCCCAGGCTACACTCGTCTGAATTTCAGTTCGCCGTGACTCGGAGAAGGCGCTGATCTATTAACGTTCTATAACTGCTGTCTAAAGGAAGTCTGCTCGAGGATATCATTAAGTCCAATGTAGGCGCAAGTCTAACGCTTTGCTAGCAAGCGTCGTCCATTATCGTACATGAAAGGGCCCTGAGATGTGCGGAAACGGGAAGTCATTTAGCCCCCTAATATTAGGCCGTTTGCACTGTGGCGATAATGTTGTGCTCGCTTTAGACAGCAAGGAGTTTTAGCTGCATCAGTTAGGACTTAGGAGTGTAATGGACTAGACATTTCTAGCTGCTGTTGGCGTTATCTGGGTTGAACTTTGATGCGGCTTAAGACTTTCCCACTCGATGAAATTCAAGTACATCCGGGACATTGCTATTTCCGAGCAAAACATGACCACAAACCGAGTGAATGAAATCACGTCAAAGGCCGATCGTGAATAGAATTTCCTTGTTTCATCAATTTTAGGCGTTTTCGGCCTAGCTAACTATCAGAACTGTCTTTGATTCGCTAGTGCGGAAGAAATTTGTTTGTGTGGCTTCCGGTCGATAATTGAAGTACTGACAACATACGGAGTGTTCGTTTGCTCATAATTATGGCCTAGTTTGTTTGAAGTTCAATCGATTCTCGATGTAGGAAGCTCTTGTTCAGTCCATTTAAGACGATGCAGCCGTTTAGAAAGCCATAGATCAGCTCTTCGCCGAGATTTTGATATGTGTATGTATGTGTTGATTTAGACGCGAATTTCATGTCGAAAGTTCTCTTAATTAAATTGTACAATTTATAATCCAATGAAAAGACGGTGAATTTAGTCTTCCTGGCTTCAAAAGGCATACAAGAGAGTTATTTCCTTTTATTTGGGCTACGATAAGCCTTGTGGAAAGCTAGCTCTAGGACAGAATTGTATCAAGATTATCAGTGACAAGTCAAATTCTGTGGCTATGTTTTTGCGAATACAGACAGGCATATTTTAAAACATTTACCTCTTCAATCACAAAGAATTGGTTTCTAAGAAAGCCGTGCTAAGAAATTACTAAAAACAATACAATTACAAAATTTAATGATATACTACGAGTATAAGCAGATTTGCACGTTGTCGTCATTTGACTACAACTACCAGAATTTCTTTCGTTTTTTCTTAATTGTTTAAATTTTGAATTCTCAGTGGGTTTTAATAACAATTGTCCTGATTAGCACAAGAAACAGAAAAAGTGAAGGATTCTGGTAGTTGTTGTCAAATGACGCCATCATGCAAATCACATATTTGCAGCACAGACCATTGGTACTTGGTAGGCTAATAGTTCTACAGGAAACAAACCTACGGCTACAAAAAAAGTTATGTTCCCATGGCAACTCACTCATTCCCAGTCCCCACCCACTTGATTTTGATATGTTAGCGATTTTCAGCTCAAAAAACATTAAACGAGGCAACGAACTCAAGTTAACGTATTTATATGCTTGCTGGATCATGCATATTAAGCACAATAAACAAAATCAAAATCAAACACCAAAGGTGGTGGGGAGGTCTGGTAACAAAACTGTTAAGCTGGTATTGTGGAGCATATCTAGCAGAATCTTACTGCAAAAAATCAAACATTTCCGATTCAAATTGACCGAGATATCTTTCTTCGTCATATTTGATCAAGATTTCGTTGAGTGTATGACGTCATCACCGGAACAAAAAGAGAAAATGAAAATAGTAAATAGCATTCTCTTCTCATACAGACTACTTGTTTATGTTTTAAAATGGCTTAGGTGGGAAAGATGCGATTTTCGTCATAGTACCACTTAAAATATGCCCAACTCAAGATTCAATAAAAAGACCGTGAAGTAATTTAGTGTTTCTGGCCTCAAAAAGGCAGAAGCCTTGTCGGAAGCTAGCTCTAGGACAGGAATGAATCAAGATTACCAGGGACTTGTCAAATTCTGTTTTTTGGGAACACAGACAGATATATTCTTAACATACCGTAGAATTCTGAAAATAACGCCTCCCCGAAAATGACGTTAATTCTTTACCTTCCTATTGAATTCCGAAAGTAACTGTTCCTCAGAAAGTAACGGGCCACCCGAAAATAGCGGCCCTTTGAAGAAGTCACTAAAAGAGAAACTTTTTCTTCTCAAGCGCAATGCGGATGGAACAGCCTGACTGCAGGACTGAACAACTTGAAGAGTTATTTGGAATCTTATTTCGAACTAAACTGAATGCTTCTTCAAAGTATGATTTATAAGCTGTATTCTAGCAGCAGAGCCAAATGATAATACTGCAGTGTATCGAAGTGTAATGAGATACGTTGCGATATAATGCAACGTTAACCATTATACTTTCGCCCCACAGCACCAGCGATTAGGACGTCTTTTGTTTATACAGTCTGTTTCGTTTATGTGGGTAGTTAGGAATATACAAAAAAAGGAAACTTTTAATTCCATGAGTTACGTGTCCGCTTTGTCTGAAACGAATGTTACCGTGCAAACGCTTTTTAACCTGCCGAAAGTAACAGCCGCTACCCGTAAGTAACGGCTATCCGAAAGTAGCAGTCCCTTTTGCCTGCTAATTCCGAAAGTAACGGGGGCCGTTACTTTCGGAATTCTACGGTAATCTTAAAATGTAGCCAATCTCAGTCTTAATATTCTTTCAAAAAGGTTTTTACATATGTAAGTTAGAAAGAACGGGACATAAGCAGATGTAGAAGCTAACATGATACTTGTTGTAGCATCAATATTTACATGATCCTAAAAAAACATTGGTCAGTTGACCATTCGCCATTACCACCGCCCATCCTTAGCTTGGGTACCTGATGGCGCTGATTGGGCATAATACCACGGCTTTAATCACTCACCAAACCTGCATGCCTTCTGAACAACACCCAACAACCTACTGTTACTTTAAGCTAATATTTTCGTTAAACCTTGTTTCAGCAGCGCCGCGCTCTCATAGCTTAACCCAAGCGGATTTTGAAATAAAAGGGTTCCGATGGCGTAGTTGAAATAAATTTGTCACCAAGGCACATGTCTCCATTTCATGCCTAAATCAGGAATTTCACCGATTTCCCAAAGTCATTTTTTCGGCATTTAAAATCTTTCCCGAATCAAGTTAAGTTAGCACCTGTTTTTTTAAAACTGAATATTTTCTCTTTAGGATAAAGTATCGGAGCATTTTTTAATACCAGTTATACTGAATGGATCAGACCCACAGCTCTACCTTATATCCAAGCAGTGCGAATTATTTATTTATTTATTTATTTAATTATTTATTTATTTTAATCATTTTTTTTGTGTATTTAGTTGCTGCTTTGTATTTTGCCTTTTCTTAGATATATGATGAGGACAAATTTAACACGTATAAGCCTTCACTCTACTTACTACGTCGATAACCTGCCTACTATTTTGTAAGTATTAAACAAGGTTTTTTCCTGCTCGACATTACCGTTGAAATAGTAGTCTAAATTTTAGATCGAGTCCTCGATTGTGTAAAACATCATTAATTATGCGGAGTGACGAACGACACCGTTTACTTCAAGATAGAGAGAACAACTCCAAATACAATCATAAGCCATGGTAATAGATATCTAACAGTAGCAATTAAATAATTATTAGGGAGTTTAAGAAAACCACGACGGCAACGGCAACGGGAACGTCGCTAAACAAAAGAATTAATGAGCAGAACAATTGCTGTGCACATGTGTTATAATTATTGGTTCATTTCTTAGCCGTCCTTTGCAAAACAACAAGGTGAAATAACCAAATTCTGCGTTGTCTGGAGAACGTGAACCACAACGGGTAATTTTTTTAAAAATTATATTCCGAATTTAACACTGTGTTCCATATTCAGTTTCGAGGTAATTTTGACAGTAAGAAACAAACTAAATGACTTTCGGGTATTGCGAGATTCGTAGGTAAAATATAAGTTCACTTTTTAACCGACGTTGTCCTCGGCGTCGCCGTCGTGGTTTCTTAAACTCCCTAATGAAAGATGTGGATGCAGCCATAACACTACTGGAAAAATGACCTGAAAACAATTTTGGCTCTGAACGGGATTCGAACCCACGACTTTTGCGTTACCGGTGCAATGCTCTGCCAACTGAGCTATCAAAGCCACATGAGAGAGGTCGTGTGTGGGTTCGGCCCTATATGTTCAGTGAACGTAATACTCGGCTCAAGTATATGAATTCTATGGTAATAGATGTCCAACAGTAGCAATTAAATAATGAAAGACTGAAAGTTGCAAATGCAGCCATAACACTACTGGAAAAATGACTGAAGAGGCAGAGGGCCGACTTCAGACACAACTTAAAGCGAGATTCAATTAGTCCTGACCAGCAAATTTATTTGACTTTCCATAGGAGGAAGGTAAATTCCTAAAGATAAACATAAGACGAATTAATACAAAGTACTAACCGAAGACGGCAGAAAACTAAGAGGAAAATACAAAACAGACGATAAACTAAACGGCTTACCAAAATGCTGGCAACGGGGTTCTGAGAACCAAGAAGTTAGAAGTGTACCGGACGATAAACTAGCACTAAATGAACATGAAGGGATAACACAAATATATACGCAACGAAATTTACATACGACGCGAGAAAAAAAGCATTCAGAATGTGAAAAAATACATTAACATACGGAACAAAAAAGGACACAAAGAAAACACGAAATATGGAAAACACGAAATATAGAAAACACGAAATAAGCGCAATAATGACTACGAAAGATGAGAGAAACACATCAAATCGGCTTTGGACCTCCCTTTTACAGCAAATGAGGTTAGAACATTTCGAAATTATCAGATCTGTGTCTATTTCAACCTAACATAGGTCAAGTCATGTGGCACATGCTAAAATATACGTCTAACCCCTAAATTGAAGTTTGACGAGGGAATGGTCAAATATTTGCATTTTTAACATACTTTGAAAAGCTCTCGCGTCGCTGACAATCATTTGCCCAAATAAATTTTTACAGGAATCTTAGACCATCCTTCTGCGATTAAACCACCAGAAGCTTAATCCATTTGCAGGTTTCGCACATGGTAAAAATTAATTATATTCACGAAGTACTTTTAAGTGAATGAAATACATTTCTTCGGAATTTAATTATTTTGCACCCAAAGAGACAACGCAACATTCCCAAAAATCAACCCAGTACACATTTAAACATTGCAAAAAAATATTTGAGTGTTTTAAAGACGGAAGAATGATGCGGTTTTGCATGCGAGGCTCCCAAACTTGTTTAATAAAATGGTGCGTCAAATGACGCTTTTAACGGAATTTGGTAATGTGCCTATTTCTTTGAAAAAAAAGGATATTTTGCCAAAAAACTATCCAGTAGTTTTTGTCATGCCCTAGCCTATCTACCATGAAAATATGAGCAAAATCGAATTTTCGACCGTTGCCGAGTTATTTTCCATTTTTATGGACAGGGACTCTTAATACGATTTAATCAATAAAATCATATGATTGTGTCGTATTGTATTTACAAATTGTCATCACACAAAATTATGTTCTTTTCAAAATATTAGCCTCGGGTTTATTCTCAAAATATCCTAAAGATTTCGCAAATTTCAACCTCGACATTCATATAAAACATATTCTTATAAAAAAGAAAGAGTGTAATGATGTCTTTGTATTTCGTAGAAACATGGACGAAGAAAACATTGACAAACTGAGATTTATGAAGGCAGGCACAGAACGTTGCAGAATTCGCATGTATGTAGAGTTTCGTGGAGACCTTTGATTTTATTGCATTAACTTGTGCTTATTACAGGACTTCTCAGTCGTACCCTGGCATTAATGTGTTTTTGTCTTTGATTTTAGTGGGTTGGGGAAAGATGACAATGACTATATCGATATCCCAAATAATTATTGGGTTCGTGATACCTTATTCGAGGCTTTGGCTGGAGCTGGATTTGCCAGAAAGAAAGACCAAGATAGAGACAAACTACTTCCATGTCCCAGGGGAACGTTTGTCAATCCATCTGCCACCGACCACAGTAAACTTGTGTGCTTGAAATGTCCTGCAGGTAGTTATAATATCTTAACAACTCGTCAGAGCTATTGCATTAAATAACGGTTGCACAGGCATTTATTACTTTTATATATATATTTTTTGTTTTGGTCTCTTTTTTGTTCACAATTGCGGTTTCTTCAGGGACGATGTTAGCTATAATATTAACAATACAATGCAATACAATAGAAGCTATGAGATAACACACTTAGACGAAACCACTTCTACACTTGAGAGCTTATGTGTGGTTGTAGCAAGCTGCGCTGTACGAATGCCATGGAAGCTAACAGAAATGAGATAGCTTTAATGGTTCAGACTTAGCTTCTTATTTTCTTTCGCGTGATTCTTACTTGCAGAAGTTCTTATCAAAGCTTGAGTAAGATTTTCCAAGTAAATTAACTGAAAGAGCGATACTTATAAAAACTATCTGGATCAGTAGTGCAGCAGTTGTGAGACAACACACAACGCCATGTTGGACGAGAAAACACGCTACTTTATAATGCAGCCCAGAGTGCAACGCGCACCCTAACGTCCCCCTTCCTTTTTTTAAAGCTATAAGCTGAACAAGACATTTAGTGATTGCCTAAAGGGTCTTGTGCCACAGCTATAGTGGGCCACAAAGTTCCTAAATAAATTAAAGTGTCCTTACATAAATTCAACGAAAAGGAGAGAAAAAAAGAAAAAGAAAAGAAAAGGAAAGAGAAAAAAAGACCTGTTATTAACAGTAACTTGTGTATCTCATATCGACCAATTTTATGTCACTGATGGCTAGAACGGGAGTTCATAAGTCCAAACGTGTAGGCGGTTTGGACACTCGGCCCCAACGAGTTCTTTTCAGACTTGTTCGTTTGGCTCCGCTTGGCAGTTGGGCTTGGTTGAGAGCACACATCTGGTTCTTCGACGTTTGTTACTAATGGGACAGGCACAGACTGGTTTAGAGGGCTTTAACTACAGTATTCTGCACTGGCGGGTCATTGGGGGCGGATGATTGCACTGCAGGTGGAGTGAACGGCGGAAGGACAGGTTGGACAACTGGTGAAGCGCAAGGCAGTCGAGTGGACGGTGGAGTGGAGGGTGAATTGACAGGTTGAACAACTTTTGGAGTGGTTGGCAGGCGCGCTGAGTGTTCCGAAGCCGGCACAGGACTGGGAGACAGCTTGTCCATCCACGACCTCGGGACTAGAGCACCAGGAGGTGGCGGTGCCGCAGGACGCAGGTGCGCCCGGTTCCGTCTGGTTAAACCTGCAGGTGTTTCCACAATGTAGGACCTAGGAGCCGGAATGGCAGTCACCAGACCGTAGAGCCAAGGACTGGACTTGTCATGAGGGGACGGCTTGACGTAAACAAAGTCGCCTATTTCTAACGAGGGTAGAGTGCTACTAGCGGTTGTGTCATAATGTTGTTTATCCCTAGCGCGCTTAGTGGCGATATTTCCTTGGACTACTTCAGCAGTGTTGTCGCTCGGTAACAAGAGCTCTTTAGAGATAGAAGAAGTCCACGAATGCGGCATCCCATACTCCTTTGCGCTGGGCTCAAAAGATGTCCCTCTTAGGGGGTGTTTCTTTAAGCAAGAAGAGCTTCATGTAGGCCATCTTTCCCAGACTTTTTCAAGATGCGCTTGACGATTTTCACTGACGCCTCTGACTTTCCATTTCCCTTGGGCCAGTAAGGTGAGCTCATGACGTGGTTTGTCTGATACATTTGGCAGAGCCGCTCAAAGTCTGATACAATAAATTGAGTTCCATTGTCAGTTAATATCGTTTCAGGGACATCATGGCGGGCAAAATGGACTTCAGTTTTGGCCACGACGGTGGCAGACAAAGTGTTTTCCAGCTCATCAACCTCGATAAAATCTGAGTAATGATCACTTTAAAGTAAAAAGACCCTGACTTACAAACTGCCAGGGGTACTCTGGAATAGGCTGGGACTTCATGGGTTCCTTGGCATTCTCTACTTGGTCCTGTGCACACTTCCTACAAGAGCGGCATGCTTCCCGAATATCAGACTTCACGCCTGGCCAGAATTCGGTGTCCTTACAGAGGCGTATGTTTGATTCAGCTCCAAAGTGTGCAGCGTGAGCCTTCTGCAGAATGAAGTTTTTTTTTGTCAACGAGATACGTACCTGCGTCCCTTTATAGATGAACCCATCTTAAAAAGGTAAGCTCTTCCCTAAAGTTCCAATAGGGGTGTACACTTTGGTGAAGTGCCGGTTTTCTTGACGGCCAGCCTGTGATTATAACCCTGTTCAGGCTACAAAGTGTGGGGTCACTTGCTGTTGCAGCTTTGATATCTTTCAATGTCTCGGACGTGACCCGAGGGTTTCCGATGTTGTTGTCTATGTCAATTCTGAAGATCTCAAAGTTGGTCTGTTTGGAGTCGTTGACGATTGGGAGGGGGCTCCTCGAGAGGGTGTTAGCCAGCATGAGTGACGTACCCTTCTCGTATGTAACTCTGATGTTGCAGCGTTACAGCCGCATCATCATTTTCTGAAGGCGGCGAGGTTCGGAGCGTAGAGGCTTCTTCAATATAGTTTCTAGGGGCTAGTGGTCTGTGTGCACATTCACTTCGCTGCCATAAATCCAGGGGTCCCACCTGTCGCATGCTGATACTATGGCTAGGCTCAATTTGAGCCCACACTTCTTTGTTAGGGCGGAGCTTGCAGGATGTGTGAGCCACTGGTTGAAGATCTCCGGAATCATTAGGCTGGAGAAGGGCTCCCCCAGGCCCTCCTTGTGACGCATCCACTTGGAGAGTAACTGGCCTTTTGTTATTAAAGTAAGCCACGCACGGAGCACTGGCAATGAGATGCTTTGCTTTGGCGAATGCTTCTTGGTGAACGTCTGACCAGATGAATTCACGATCTTGCTTTCTGAGGTAAAGCAAAGGCTTGATCACTTGCGACAGGTTAGGGCAGAGGGTGTTCAAGTAGTTCACCATGCCACAGAAGCGCATGACACCCTGCTTATCAGTAGGGGGCGGCATGTCAAAAATGGCCTTGGCCTTGCTCGGGTCCGCTTTCACTCCCAGGTCGGATATTATGTGGCCCATAAAGGTGATCTTTGACAACTTGAACTGAATCTTTTCTGGGTTGAACTTCAGATTCTTATCCCGAGCGCGCTTCATTAACGCGAGGACATTGAGATCATGATTTCTGTTTGCTTCCTCAACTGTGTCGCCTTGGCGCACGACTAGGATATCGTCAGCTACGCAGTACGCATCTTGCAGACTCTC
The DNA here is from genome assembly GCF_964199315.1 of Orbicella franksi. NCBI lineage: Eukaryota > Metazoa > Cnidaria > Anthozoa > Scleractinia > Merulinidae > Orbicella > Orbicella franksi. The sequence goes on from NC_138154.1 coordinate 10,644,526, forward strand.
AAGGGCCTCGTGCATTCGTAACTGGAATTCCTCCGGAGCACAACTAATGCCATAAGGAAGGCGGAGCCAGCAATATCGATCCAAGGACGTGTGCATGGTGGTGAGCAGGCTGGACTCATCTGTTAGCACAACTTGGGTGAAGCCATCTAGGGCATCAAATATGGAGAACGTCTTGTGCTTCTTCCCTGACAATCGCGGAAGTATCACCTGGACGGTGGGAATTTGGTAGCGCGGAATTATGATGGCTTCATTCAACGTTTGGCTAGGATCTAAGAATAGCTCTACTTTGGTGGTGCCATCGGGGAGGACACTTTCTCTAACCGTCATGTTGCTGCACCAATTTGTGGGTTAGTTCACCTTCTTGAGCTTTCCACATTTCACCATGTCGTCAAGTTTTGCTTTCACTTTTTCAAGTTTCGCTACTGGTTCTCTATGGATGCCTGCATGGCAGGGTGGAACTTCAGGATTCAAGGTCAGGCGGATTGGCTGACCCACAGTTCCCAGACCCTCAAAGTTATCCTTGTACATGGTAAACCAACTGATCCCTTTGGAGGTGGCCTGGTTGCAGGTCCGCTGTGACCACTGACTGAAGAGGTGCTGGTTTGAGGAAGTCAGATGAAGTGAGGCAGTTTGAAGTCTGACGTTGTTGAGGAGAATACTCTATTCTTGTGAAATTTCAGCAGGCCGAGACGCTTATTGTCTCTACCAGTTATGAGAGCCGGTTTGCCTGGAATGCACGCCGAGTCTATGACTTGAAATTCTAGTGTTTCAAAGCGTGAGACTTCCCCGCAAACTAGACTGACTTTACCCAACGGACGAATAGCTTCCCTAGAGTAGGGAAATATCCTGACATGGGAAGGCTTTAGCGGAGCCAGAGACGATATCTTCCTGACACCGATGATGGCAAGTTGTTGCAGGACGCTGCAGAGTCCACTTGCATTAACACTTTTATACTCTTTTCGGGGCTAACAGAAACTGGGAGCCAGGTGAAGTACTTGTCGTCCTCCGCGTCGTCATGAAGAGCAAACGCTGAGAACGAGTGGACCACGTAGTCATCGTCATCATCAGAATACGTTGCAGACGCACCATTTTCTTAAGAGAACTGGTGAATAGTGTCTGAGCGCCGTGAGGGAGGGCGCTTGTTGTTTTTTCTTTGTTTCTTTTCAAACTCAAACTTAAACTTGTCTTTGGGAGATCTGCACACCTTAACAAAGTGGTTCTCAGTCATATAACAATTAATTCAATAGGTACCTGGTCTGGTCGCTGGACAGTCCTTGCTGGAGTAACTTTGGCGTCCGCACCAGCCACATTTTCTACGAGGGCGTTGTATCGATTTGTTTGTCAATTGACTGACTTGCTCTTCGAGTTTAGGGTTGGCTGAGTGCATAATGGCTATATTGGTATTTTGAGCTGTTTCCCAGGACTTTGCACGGGCAAGTTGTTCGTGAACTGTATAGGGTGTTTTCCCGTCTTCCTTGTAATGGTAAAGAGGCAGTTCTCTAAGGTCTTTGTGGTGGACGCCCGTGCACAAACGGTCTCGCATGAGCTCCTGAACTGGATCCGTCATTTCAGAAATATTTGGACTTTTGGGCAGTGCTTCTGATCCGGGTTTCGAAATCTGTTACGGACTCGTCAGGTTTTTGTATGCAGTTGAAAATGGCTAACCGTTCAGGCATTATGGTCTCTAGGCGCTGCTGATATATTAAGGGTTGTTTTTTCTCCGTTGTTGTAATTTTCGCGAAGATTGTGGTATCAAAAACTTCCAAGACATCATCTGGGAGAGCAAGAAAGAAAGCCGCAGTTTCGGACTGGGCCTTTTCAGCAACCCAATGATCTAGAGTCATTGGACATTTGCTGGCGTCCCTCCAGGCTCGCTGCAGTAGACACCAAGCGTTAAATTCCCGGCGCCATATTCTTACACTTGCTGCTTTTTCTTCGCTGAGCGATAGCTTTAGCGGCTTGTTTTCGGCCATATTTACTTCATCTGAGCTCGCTTGACGACCAGATTTCGTCGAGAGCGTTCGTCTGAGTTACCACCCGCAAATTCCGCCGCATTAAGAGGCTAGACCAAGAGATGGGGCGTGAAGTTACGAAAACTTCTGACACCAAGCTGTCAGACAACACACGACGCCATGTTGGACGAGAACACACGCTACTTTATTATGCAGTCCAGAGTGCAACGTGCACCCTAACACAGCTTCGAGTTAACAAAAAAGATTCGTCTGTACAGTGCTAGTCTCAATCTTAAGTAAATTATTTACAACATATATCTTAGTGAAAGTGCTGAAGCGTAACACAAAACAGTGTACATTTTTTTTATATTAGTTCATGTTCTCACTGGCATTTTTAGATATTAAAGTTCTGAGTGAGACTTATACTGTACAAATGCTTCTTTAGTATTTACATTCAGCGGTATACGTCCTGTTTAACTCGACGCTGGACTATTGGAGGTAAGGGATATCTAGCAGTACCAGCAGAGGGTGATGTCATGCCATGTAGGACCTAACTTGTTCAATCAATGTCTTCTTGCCACAGGTGGCTTCTACTCTGACACTGAAGCCTTTGTTAACCAAAGTTGCCGTCAGTGTCCCAATGGCACTTTCGTCCCCACTGATAAAGCACCTGGAAAGATGATGGCAGATTGCAATCCGTGTCCGAAAGGTAATAAATTACTGGAAATCTGTTATCTGCAAAGCTTTTTTTTCTGAAAGCTCCATTATCGGGAGAATCTAGCATTTAGGTCTTGTGTGGCCGTGCATTACTATGCTTCTAAAGGCAACCACCAAAAAAATAAAAATATATATATTTATCGATTGATTTAAATTTGAAACTAAACTATAAACAGCCTGAGTATGTAGGCTTGTTTCTTTGATTTTTTTTTCCTTTTTTTTTAACAGGAACAGATACCCTAACTTTCGCTGGGTATCGCGCTTGTAAATGTTCAAAAGGTCATCACCGTACTCATCGGTTTGAAGGTTGCAAACTTTGTGAAGATGGATTACACTGTGACAACGAATCTGCTACTCTAAAGACCGGTTATTGGTGGAAATGGAGAAACGAAACTTACAAACTTCTTTATAAAGATTTTGCGATGAGCCTCGTTAATGTAACTTACACTCCTGGCAAAAGCATCAATTTCTCAATAACTAATCATTCCCTCAATGAGTTCCCACACCCCGTGCCAAAGTCATACAAATGTCCGAGAGAAGAGTCATGTAAGGGGGGTCAAGATTCATTATGTGCCACAGGCTACCAAGGTCCATTATGCGCGGTATGCAGTCCTGGTTACTATAAACAATTGCAAACATGCCGGCTGTATCCAACCAAAAAATGGATGACTGTCCAGCTGTCGATCATAGCGGCAGTAGCTGCAATAGTCCTTGCTGTTATAATTTGGACAAGCAAAAGAAAAAGCAAGAAAAAAAAAGGACGTTCTTCAGTGGATATCATTCTCTGCAGGCTAAAAATTGTTATTGGCTTCTACCAAGTCACAAATGGAGTTCTGGAAACATTTTCATATATAAAATGGCCAGGCGCTCTTGAGGTTATTGGAAGATACTCCGAGATATTGCAGATGAATGTTTTCCAGGTGGCACCAATTCATTGTCTCTTGCCAAATGCAAGAATGAACGCCTTTGCAGACTTGTTTGCCATACTCGCGATGAATGCTGCTGCCATCCTGATGTCTGTCCTTGCTTTTGGACTAAGAAAGTTATTTCTACTGCGAAGCGCTTTGAACAGACAACAGAAAGAAAAAAAGGTTGCCCAGACTAAAGAGGTGATTTACCGAAACTCGTTTTTCTTCCTTTTCCTGACGTATCTCAGTACGTGCTCGAAGACAGCACAAGTAGTTCCACTTGCCTGTCGCAAACTTTGCATCGACGAAGAAGACGAAACATGTGACGAATACCTCAGAGCAGACTACAGCATAAACTGCAACAGTCAAGAGTACAATCGTTCGGTCATCGTTGCATACTGCGCCGTATTTTACATCATCTTACTTCCCACTGCCTCGCTGATAGCTCTTTGGAGACAACGTAAGGTGCTTCGTGGAAGTGTACTCGACGCCGAGAGTGAAGCTTTGGAGCCTCGAGAGCAAGCCACGGGAAATGTTATCCACGCCGAAAATGAAGATTTGGAGCCTCAAGAGCAAGCCATAGGAAATGCTATCAACACCGAAAATGAAGATTTGGAGCCTCAAGAGCAAAACACGGGAAATGTTATCCACGCCGAGAATGAAGATTTGGAGCGTCAAGAGCAAAACGCAGGGAATGCTATCCACGCCGAGAATGAAGATTTGGAACATCAAGAACAAAACGCGGGAAATTTAATCCATGCCGAGAATAAAGATTTGGAGCCCCAAGAGCAAAACATGGGAAATGTTATCCAGGCCGAAAAGGAAGATTTGGAACATCAAGAACAAAACGCGGGAAATTTAATCCATGCCGATGCCGAGAATGAAAACTTGGAGCCTCAAGAGCAAAACACGGGAAATGTTATCCACGCCGAAAATGAAGATTTGGAACATCAAGAACAAAATGCGGGAAATTTAATCGATACCGATGCCGAGAGTAAAGATTTGGAGCCTCAAGAGCAAAACACGGAAAATGTTATCCAGGCCGAAAACGAAGATTTGAAACATCAAGAACAAAACTCGGGAAATTTAATCCAAGCCGAGAATGAAGATTTGGAGCCTCAAGAGCAAAACACGGGAAATGTTACCCAGGCCGAAAACGAAGATTTGAAACATCAAGAACAAAACTCGGAAAATGTAATCCATGCCGAGAATGAAGATTTGGAGCCTCAAGAGCAAGCCACGGGAAATGTAATCCACGCCGAGAATGAAGCTTTGATGTCTCAAGAGCAAGCGAAGGGTAATATAGTCCACTCGGAGAATGAAGCTTTGGGACATCAAGAGCAAGCCACGGGAATTGTAATGGGATTACGATTCCTCTTCGAAAACTATCATTCCCGTGCATGGTACTGGGAGTACATTGAAATGATTCGCAAGCTCGTTTTGACGGCTGCTCTTATCTTTTTGGGTGGAGAGAGCAGGGCCTATGTTGGATTAGCCTTCGTCACCTCAGGACATTATGTGGTGTTGTTTTCCCTCATCAGCCCTATGGCAGATCCATTCGAGAACAGGTTAATGCTGTCATCTCTGTCTGTCACATTCCTTAATTTGGGCATAGGAGCTGTAAGTAGAATTCCTGAAGAGGGTATGTCATCATCCTCCATTGACCCATACGTGGACGACATCACGTTCAACATACTGGTGGTTGGAGCTAATACGCTAGTGATCACCCTTCTCGTTGGTAATTATTGATTCGTATATTATCTGCCAGTATAGAATGAATCATTTATTTACAATCAGCTTGTCAGCTTGGCACTAAGTGAGTTTTGTTAACCCGTGGAACAACCTCTAAAAATTATTGCTAAATAGAAAACCATGGACTAATTAAGTAGTCTAATAGTGTTTTATTGTAAAGTAGCTTGAACTGACAAAAAAATAATAATAAAAAATATATATTCACAAAATGGTAGAAAACTGACGAAGCTAGTACTCTGACCAAAATTTCAAAAGGCCAGACGATGACATTTTGCCAAACCAGAATTCTGTCGACGTGAATGAAAAATGTGAGCTACTTTTAAAGTTCAAGTAACTGAACAATTATAGTTTTGGATTACCAAAAGGAAATAGCATTGCCTAGCCTAAAATCATCTTTAACCCTATTAAGACCGGCTTTTAGTCCAAACATTTCTCCTTTGTTGCCAATAACATAGAAAAGTGACGCCATATTACGTGGCAATAGACTGTTTTCGATATATTAAATTTCAGCTTGGCAGTGAGGCTTAGAAGACACAAACAAAGGAAATTGAATGACATGTTTATTCATTTCTTTTGTTTGTGTCCTCTAGGCCTTTCTATCAAGCTCAATTTAAATATATCGAATTGGCCTATTAGGGAAGGTTTTCGAAGGAGCCGCCATCTTGGATCAACCGATTTTTCTGGATTTTTCTAAAACGATAGTTTTTAGTTTTGGGAATTCAAAATAAATAAGAAAGTAATTCTATAAAATTCATTTAAAAATTGACCCTAATTCCGTGAAAGCTAACTTCAAATAAAAATTACAAAATTTCAAATTTGTAAAAACATGCCTGTAAAAATGTGGTTAAATTTATTTACATAAATAATGAAACAGCTATCACGGGCCCTTTCTGCCCCCGCCCCCAACCCCCTTCTCTTATATATCTGAATAGGGATAAACAATGGGTTATGCAAATCCAAAGGCGTTTGAGTGAGAGTTAAATAAACTGTCGCTTAGTGTTTCATTTTTGCTTTTTTGTTTTATCATAATTATTGGGGTTTTTTTTCTCGGTCTCCTGTATTTGCAACGGTAAAATCTACAGCAATGTCAAAACCGAAAAAGAAAATCATTGGAATATCTCCACAGCAAGGGTTGACTGGCATTTTATAATTAACTTTTACTTTCGTATGGCCAAAAGGACTACTTGCGATTTTTTTCCATGGGAAAAAAAATACTGATTTCTTTCTTATCTTTTTCACAGTTCAGTATGCTGTATACCTCCATCGTTACATAAAACAATGGCGCAAAAATCGTCAATGGTCTTTTTCTTGTTGTCTTGCTTTGATCCTGCCACTTACCGAACTGCAGAGCGAAATAAGCGGATTGACTGGAACGAACATCCTGAAGCAACAGCTGCAAACTAGTGGAATCGAAATACCTTCGGTTACGTTTGAACTCGAGGAACAAGAAACTAAGCCAACTCCAAATGCAGGGAAGCGTGGAAAAGTGGCTCGTAATCTCAGAGAGGAAAATGAGGATAACGCGATTGGTCAGGAGAGCTTGACCGTGCGTGTTGATACTCGTAAGCGCAAACGGGTTACCTTTGACCTCAAAGACCAAGACATTAACCCAACTCCAAGAGCAAGGAAGCGTGACAGAGTGGCTGAAAATCCCAGGAAGAAAAATAAGGAAAACGTCATTGGTCAGGAGAGCTTGACCGTACCTGTTGATGCTCGTAGGCGCAAACGGGTTACCTTTGACCTCAAAGACCAAGACATTAAGCCAACTCCAAGAGCAAGGAAGCGCGATAGAGTGGCTGAAAATCCCAGGAAGAAAAATAAGGAAAACGTCATTGGTCAGGAGAGCTTGACTGTACTTGTTGATGTTCATGAGCCCAGCCAGGTTACCTTTGATCTCGAAGAAAAAGCAACCAACGCAACTCCAAAGGCAAGGAAGAGTGATAGAGTGGCTAAAAATCCCAGAAAGAAAGCGGACGAAAACGTGATTGGTCAGGGGAGCTTCACTGTACGTGTTGATGTTCATGAGCCAAGACGGGTTACCTTTGATCGCAAAGAACAAGCAGCTAACCCAACTTCAAATGCAGGGAAGCCCGATGAAGTGGTTGTTACTCTCAGCGAAGAAAATGAAGAATACTTGACATGCCAGGAGAGCTTGACCGTTGATGTCTATGAGGGAGGACGGATTACCCATAGCCTCACAGAACAAGAAGCTAACCCATCTCCAGAGGAAGGGCAGCCTGGCGCGGAGCGAAGGGATGTCGAGGACACTTGGCTGTAACTGGAAGAACGATGGCTTGGTCATATCTCAGTGGACAAACATGAACAAACTCATAAACTGGACTTCGATTTCTGTCTGATCGTAATTAAAACTAAATAACTGTATTCTTGTGTTTCTATGTTTTGCACCTACTACGGTACTTACAAGATAGGAATATAAAAACAGAAGCTTTAAAAGTAACGGCAATTAGTGTCGTAACTTTCAAGAAACTTGTATCATTAAGAATAAAGGCAATATACAGTCAGGAGCAACTTGTAGACTGCTCAGTTTAATACCTCCGCCGTGGAACTTTATAGAGGCATATTCAGCTTTTCGATAATTTGCTTTATTTGCTCATAATATCCATTCAAGTTTAAGTTTTGGTAGTGAAATATATTTAGCTCTAGAAAGATAACGTGGTAACAGTTTGAGTCCGTTTTTCAATGAATATTTGCTTGCCGGCTATTCGCATTTAGCCTTTGTCTTCGCTTCGATACAATTTTTAATTTCCGCCGTAATTATTATCAATATTTAAATTTGTGTTTACTTGTCATAATTTTTAAACATTGCATTTTCAAAAGCCAACAGCAGCTTTATTTGCTAAAGTTTAATTACAAGATATTTCCTCTGTTATTACATTTTGCCAGTTTCTAATTAAGCCTGTGGATTATTTTGCTAATAAGTTTCATGACCGAAGTTCGTTCAGTTCAATAGGACTTTGTTTAACTACCTGTTATCTGCTAACTCGTCTTAGTGAAAGTTCGAACGCTTGGAGCTATGTATACTTTGGCTGTTTCGTCCAGTTTCAGTAATGAATGTTGGGTTAGTTGTTTTAAGCGAGAATTCGTTATTTTTAATTTAGAGTAATTTAGTTCGAACTTTCCCGTCCAAGTAACGAGCACTTGTAACAATAAATTCTTGAGCTAAAACTAGCATTTTTTAAAGGTTGCACTATCCTCAAAGGACTTCATATTCGTTGTAATTTTTTTTCTCGTCGTTATCTTAGTGCACTTGTCATATGTTTTAAACAATAGACGCTGGTAAAAGTCATAAATAAGCGATCGCAGTCGCAAAGCTTTTTCGATAACATTTTGATTAAATTCAAAGTACTATCCAGAGAAAATAAACACTGCTGTTGGAACCAAAGCTGAGTTGTTGTTGTTGCTGCTTGTCAAGTTCGTGGTTAGATCCCAGTACCCAAGAGTGTAACGGCTCTTCCTTGCAAGCGAGTGTACCGTTTGTATTTTATTTTCTCCGCAGAGACGTCTTAGTTATCTCGTTCTTGAAGCATTCAGAGTTCGCCGGTTCCGGTTTGTTTTCAAAGGAAAAAAATCTCGTTACAATATTCTCCTATGTTAAATACCACTCACTGTATATAAACAGTGATTTTGCAGCTCCTTGGCTGAAGCACAGTTTACACCCAATGCTAGTTCATTGTCGTATGTACCACCGCTAAATGTAATGACAACGCTAAATGTAATACCAACCGTAAATGTAATAAAAATTAGCTCTAAATGTAATACTTCCGCAAATGTAATAAAAATCAACCCTAAATGTAATAACTTACCCCACCGTAAATGTAATAAAATTTAACGCTAAATGTAATAAGTTGACCAACCGTAAATGTAATACAAGTTAACCTTTAATGTAATAACACGTTACTAAGGGTGGCAAAGGCGTAAGTGGCATCAATATCATCAGTGATATGATATCACTTCAAGAGATTATCAGATTACCCAATCACGGTTAATCACGTTTACTAACTAAACCGTTAGGCAGATTACCCCCGGGGGTTACTCCCATACCATACCTATACGGGTATGAATACGTTTTTCTAATATGTTTATTTAATTTACAAATAAGTTGTGATTATATATGAATGAGTATCGTTGCTATTAAAGTTGTCATTATATCAACTGTACCATCAGTATATTTTTATCTGTTTTATCATACTACCGTCTCATCAAAATCTTTTGAACACAACCAGAAGGACTTCTAATAATAGCCCACTTTCAAAAAAAGTGTAAACCTGGAGTGAGTATGGGTGAGGGATCAATTATGGGATCGTTTGGCGGCGCTCGCACATTTGTTTTCCACCTCGTGCTCCTCCAAACGATCCCACAACTGAGCGTACGCCTTCTCTCGCCCAGGCTTCCACTATTTTCGAAAGTGGGCTATGTAATTGCGCGATCCGTTGCAAAGAATTTCGGAAATGATGTTTGCAAATGCTCGACCATCAGAAGGGCTATTTTCTTGAGAAATCTTCAGAAGTTACCAGTTAAGCTTTGACCGGAACTATGCAGAACCTTGGCAATGTTCACAAAAAATCACCGAGACTTCAAGTGATGCCCGGTAACCGTAAGGGAACTTTTAACACTATGTTATTACATTTGAGGTTAACTTGTATTACATTTACGGTTGGTCAGCTTATTACATTTAGCGTTAAATTGTATTACATTTACGGTGGGGTAAGTTATTGCATTTAGGGTTGATTTTTATTACATTTGCGGTTAATATTACATTTAGAGTTAATTTTTATTACATTTACGGTTGGTATTACATTTAGCGTTGTTATTACATTTAGCGGTGATACAGTCGTAAGCGATTGAGTGGCTTCAGATGTCGATGTGTTTGTCAGTTGGTCACAATGTGACGACATACTTAAGGACCGTAACAGAGAAGTGTTTACACTGCCAAAAGGTGGTTCAGTTTCTTTCTATCTATCTAAATAACTTTTCCTAATTCACTTATATTACATGAACAGAACCTTATTTCAGACTTTTTAGACGTTTTATTATAAACTTTGATTTCTTCTTATCAGTATTATGCATTTATTATATGGCCGTGTCTCACAAGGACTGGGGGCTACCAAATTCACGAATTTGATTGGCTGAAATCGATATTGACCGCGGTATAGACGTTCCCATCTAGACCGACATCTAGACCTGTTACATTTTGCGGTGCAAAAGTTGCAAACTAAAATACAAAAATATTTGACTATTTTGTTTTTTTAAATGGAAGTGCCGAAAAGCCTGATGAGAATAAACAACGGTAAAAAATCAAGCAAACTTTGGCAGATTTTAGTTCAGCTCATCGCCTTTCGCAAGCAAAATACCAGTCAAATTAAACGAATTACGTTTTTCTTATTAACCGAGCTTAGTCGGTCTGATCTGTATCGGAGAATCTTGACCTTGGTCGTTTGTACAGACTTCACTGTGTTCCAGGTCTGTATTCTCGACCTTGGTCGAGATTCTCCTGTACAGACCTCCTGCTCGGTTAATAAATGAAGGGCTAAATTTCAACTAAAGACAACTAGCTACAAATTTAACGCACCCCATGAGTCGAACGCGGGGCGTCGTAAGCGGAGGTGAGCTCACGAACCAGTAGTAAGGGGCATTATTAGGGCGCACTTCATATTCAAGATGTCGGTCTTGTCGCCCTGAGACGAATTCAAGATGGCGGCTTTGTCACCCTAAGATGAATTGAATAGTCAAGATGGTGGCTTAGTCGCGTCATAGTCAAGATGGAAGAGGGCGGACGCATGTTAGGATGGGGGAAAGGAAAACAAAACGTAACGTCATAAAGTGACACAGGTATGTGTAAGGAGATGGATTAAAAAACAAGCCGGAAAAGAACAGGCAAACCAGGTTTGGTTTAAAATCATGTAATACGACAGGCTTGTTGCGCCATAAGACAGAACCGGTTGGATTTGGTTGCAGAATAAGTTTTTTATGTAGAGCAATAATAGATCTACAATAATGTTATATTTATCTGGCCTCCTGTTTAGTCTACATGGTTGTATGCTCTTAATTTTATACAATGTTACCCCAGACAAAATCAGTCTTTTCTGCACACCGTTTATTGTAACTCAATTAATTGATGTCATTGCAAGGGTCATTCCGAAAGTTTCTTCAGGTGTCGTTGATATCTTTGATGCCGTGGCTTGAGCCGCTCAACTCAGAGTGAGCTCATAAGTTGGTATAGCACGCCTGAAGGGGGGTACTCCCAAAAAATTTGGGTAGGGGTGTGCGCCCATATGAGCAAAATCTGCGATTTTCACTACCCTATTTAGGACCTGGCCAAAAACTCGATACCCTATTAATGACCTTTGTAGCTGGCACAGTTGCCCTAAACATAAGTTATGAAGGGCTTTTGTTGACGGTCTTATTCATAATGATGAAAATGTAGCTTCTTCTAAGAAACATACCCAATTCAAGACTAGAGTGCTAAAACCATACCAGTAGTAGGGGTGCACTCTATACTACTCATACCCTATTTCAGACCAAAACGGCCAAAATCGATATATTATTTATGACCAAAGCGGCTGAAAAACAAATACCCTTTGGGGCCGCACATACCCATATAGCCCATGTAAGGGAGTACCCCTCCTGGGGAGCAGGGTTGCGATAAATCTAACGAGTTATGTACATACAGAAACAAACAATATCAATGGTGCTTTATTTATTTGCTTTATTTTACTGTCAACCACAACACATTTGGTAGAAATGCTTCACACTTAAAAAAAAAATCCCGCTGTCTAATAAGCTCGCTGTTACATGCTAAATATCAGTGATTTAGCTCTCTTTTTTACCATTTTGCCATGGAGTGTCCTCTTTTGCCGTCCTTCTCGTTTGAGAATTCTTCTAGCCTGTTCCAGGCTCTCGTTAGCTGGGAACGAGCGAAAAAAGGAGGGTGAGCGAGAGAAACAACGATGGAGGACTAATAGCCCTTGGGCAGAATGCGAAAAAAAAGGAAATTCTACTCGTCACGCTATCAGATCGCGTGACGAATTAACCTCGGAATTTAATGGACCGGGCACAAGTTTGCATCTGTACTCGTCATTTGAAAATATACCTGGGAAAGTATGAAGTTTTACGTTTAGTCCGAGGGTCCTCCGAACTTCTTCACCATGGTTTTTAAATGACACCGAAATCAAAAAGAAACGTTGAAGGTGATAATTGAGAAATGTATGCCTGCCTTTAACGCGAAATACGCTCCTTTTGCCGAACTGTCCTTCGAAAACTTTACTCTCGAACAAGAGAAAAAACACATTGTACCTTGACAACATATTGAACAAAACATCATTTCGGTCGTAAAAGATTGCATTGATGTTTTCGTAGAGTGATTGTAGTCAGAATGTTCACTTAAGGGCAAACACTGGAAAACGTCTATGTACTGAAAAAATCAGAAGCGTTGATTTCCATAATCTGATTCAGCTCACATTGTCTCCTATTCCTTACTTACAGTTTAGTCACAGTTACAAAAGAGGACACTGTTGGCTTCTGTAGAACATCACTCTCATTAAAGCAAGTATTGTTTTTTTTTTTTTATCTAAAGGGACTAGCCTCAGAATTTTTCTTGACCTCTGCTTGGTGAAAACAAGTCTGAATGCGGCACAGGTTCGTGACAACTGCCTATGTTCGGTGTTCGTGTTCTGTAATAGTTTGGCATCCCGTCTGTATTCACTCTTTACTGTGCGGGAATTTCAAACATTTCATTCATTGGCACGTTGTATCGAAAACTATCGACAATGAGCAAAAACTGCAGTTCGAAAATCGCGATTAGGTGAAAAGAAAAAGGAAGCCAAGTAAAAAGATTAATTTAAGAGAGTCAAATTAGAATTGATCTTAGAGGCTTATTGTCTCATATCTAAATAGGCGTGGGAACTTCACTCGAGCGTAAACATTACAGTGTAAATGACAAACAGTATTTTTAGTAAAAGCGATACGAAGCTAAGTTAAGAACATCGATTATAGACATTGAGAACATTTATCGTGTTCATACAGTGGAACCTCGATTTAACGAACCTCTATTTAACGAAGTCCTCGATATAACGAACGATATTCTATGTCCCGGCCAAAGTTACAGTAAAATGTATGGAATAGAACCTCGATATAACGACCCTCGATATAACGAATTCTTCAATATAACGAACATAATCCGGAAGCCCAAACGTAAAATCTACCTCGATATAACGAATTACAATGTCAACACGCGACAGAAGATAAACGCTGAACAGATCAACAGTCAAAAAATCCGTGTAATCCTTATGGTAAAGAGACAGCAATCTTTCAGTCAACGGCTTATTATATGTCATAGGCATTGGCACTATAGTATTTCGACATCAATTAACTTCTGCTCTATCTTCTTTGAAATCCGGAAATGTTGGGTAGTGCAACATAACAACACTAAAGCCCGTTTCGTTGTTTACATAGACAATTTTCTGTATAACCTCTATGTTGCAACATTTTTAAATCGCTACTCTGAAAGTGTCGTTTTTTTGTAAACAAAAGTTGCGCGTCTGCTCAAAAGTGAAAATAATTGATACTGAAAGCCACCATGCTTAATGAATTGCATCTCAAAACGCGGCACTTCTGGATGACGAAAATTGCTTTGAATTGCGTGACAGAAGTCACCTGTGTTACAAATCAATCATTAACTATGACCTCGATTATGGTAAGCCAAATGTTGCAAAATTCAACAACTTGCACCTTCATATTCAACAACTTATATTTACGTTCAACAACATATATTTATATTCAACATTTTATATTTATATTCAGCAATACGCATTTTCTTTCAACTTCAACCAAAATTCTTTTCATTCAACAAAAATATTTGTTCAACTTCAACGCAAATAATTTTCATTCAACAAAAATAGTTATTCAGCTTCTACCAAAATCATTTTCATTCAACAACAATATTTGTTCAACTTCAACCACAATTATTTTTGTTCAACAATAATAATTATTCAACTTCTATCATGCATAGTGATTTAATAACATACCTTCTTTTATGACAAAGGTTTTGAAAGTTCCCGGACATTCAAAATATCATCATTCAACAAAATTCCCCGTCCCTCCCCCCGAACTACCCCGAACGCTGTCACAAATCCCAAGTATTTTGGGTACCCAAAACTTAACACTGAAAGCGTAAAACTGATGCAACTGAAATCATCCACAATTCTGTTCAAAACCCATTTATCTTCTTACGAAGCTTTGTCTCAATAAATTAAAGCGTTCTTTAGCTTGATATAAACACAATACGTCTCTGAAAATAGTCGCAATTCATAACAGACTGTCTGATCCGAGTCCGCAGTTATAACGTATTCACGCGCCAAAGATCCTTGTATGAACATGCGCTTGGTGCCTATCGATAACCCTTGAAATGCACGTTATTCTAAACGAGAAAGGCGCTTTCTAAACCTCCGATAGTGCGTCGATTAAAATCAACATACGAACGAACGGCCGTCACGCAATATGCAGGTCTCAGGCTGTGACCGACCTCTGTGTATGTTGTCTGTCGGAAATAAACTCTGTCTTAGACTTGTTTGTCGCTCTTTCGTTGACCATCCCTCCTAGTATACGTAGGTTTTGCCGGCGAACAGTTCTCTATGCCATTAAAGAAGTTTTTTTGTTTCGGATACAAAACCAAAATAAATATAAATTAAGTATAGACAAGGTTAATCTTTGGATATAGAGAAAGTCTTAGACTTGTTTATTTCTCTCTCTTTCCTTGACCATCCCTCCTATTTGATTTTGCTATCAAAGCAGTTTTTTTTCTTCGGAGACATCTATACAAGATGCAAATAAAGTAGACAAGACTACTGAAGTCCTTTGAACAGTGGGAAAGTGGGATACCCAAATCCCTAATGATATGGGTATCCCTTTCCAATATGCTTGTTTGTTATCGTTTCTTTAGTTCAGGGAGGGTAGCCAAGTTGACTGAAGATATAAAAGGTTTGCTTTGCCTTTTAATCCTCGGTCGATTTGGGCAGCATACTGGAAATATTATATTTATTTTGGTTTTGTATCCGAAACAAAAAACTTCTTTAATGGCATAGAGAACTGTTCGCCGGCAAAACCTACGTATACTAGGAGGGATGGTCAACGAAAGAGCGACAAACAAGTCTAAGACAGAGTTTATTTCCGACAGGCAACATACACAGAGGTCGGTCACAGCATGAGACCTGCATATTGCGTGACGGCCGTTCGTTCGTATGTTGATTTTAATCGACGCACTATCGGAGGTTTAGAAAGCGCCTTTCTCGTTTAGAATAACGTGCAATTCAAGGGTTATCGATAGGCACCAAGCGCATGTTCATACACGGATCTTTGGCGCGTGAATTCGGTTTTGTATGTCATTATGACTGCGGGCTCGGATCAGACAGTGTTATGAATTGCGACTATTTTCAGAGACGTATTGTGTTTATATCAAGCTAAAGAACGCTTTAATTTATTGAGACAAAGCTTCGTAAGAAGATAAATGGGTTTTGAACAGAATTGTGGATGATTTCAGTTGCATCAGTTTTACGCTTTCAGTGTTAAGTTTTGGGTACCCAAAATACTTGGGATTTGTGACAGCGTTCGGGGCAGTTCGGGGGGAGGGACGGGGAATTTTGTTGAATGATGATATTTTGAATGTCCGGGAACTTTCAAAACCTTTGTCATAAAGGAAGGTATGTTATTAAATCACTATGCATGATAGAAGTTGAATAATTATTATTGTTGAACAAAAATAATTGTGGTTGAAGTTGAACAAATATTGTTGTTGAATGAAAATGATTTTGGTAGAAGCTGAATAATTATTTTTGTTGAATGAAAATCATTTGCGTTGAAGTTGAACAAATATTGTTGTTGAATAAAATTATTTTTGGTTGAAGTTGAACAAATATTTTTGTTGAATGAAAAGAATTTTGGTTGAAGTTGAAAGAAAATGCGTATTGTTGAATATAAATATAAAATGTTGAATATAAATATATGTTGTTGAACATAAATATAAGTTGTTGAATATGAAGGTGCAAGTTGTTGAATTTTGCAACATTTGGCTAACCATACTCGATATAACGAACATTTTGATCGTTTCCCCTCAAATTCGTTATATCGAGGTTTTCGATATAACGAACCCTCGATTTAACGAACAAATTTGGCCGGTCCCCAGCGACTTCGTTAAATCGAGGTTCCACTGTATATTATTAGATTGGAAAAGTTTACATTCAAAATACATGACATACACCTTCTTCTGTTTGCTGCAATGAATCGTTGTGCAAGTGCCACTAAAAATTGCTGTACTTAGTGATTTTATAAAAGGCCATGAAAAGACCGAGGATTTGTTGAGTTATTTGCGGTCAGAACGTGGTAAATGAAAAACGTTGTTTGATTTCCGTTGACACAGTTTGTTTGTGATATCTATGCAGAGAGCGTTTCAAAAGTCCAAACGCCCCTGAAAAATTCACAGCGATACAATGCGTTAGAGGTTCGTTCGCGCAATAAAGCGTATAATTTATTTTGTCTTCATGAAAATAGCGTGCTCCTTCAGGAAGCTTTTCAAGTTCAGGGCAACCATAAATAAATCGGACGTGGCGTGAGAATCCTGCTCAAATCACGCGGCGGCAAAAAGTTGGAACTGTCGATGAACTGCTGAAAAACAAAATAAGTTATAGAAAGGAGGCTTCTTGAAACTTAGTTGGTGAGTAGGCTAAGGACATTGTCGTTTATTGAAAGTTTGATCGTTATTACGTAGTCTGGATCAAACGTGAAGGAAAATTCCCAGCCACTTACTTTTATCTGTTTGTTAGCTTGCAGTAGTGCAAATGACAGATTTAACTTACAAATTAGCGTGGAAAAACATTTGCAAATAGTTAGGTAAGAACTGCTAAGACGAAGTCTACCTTTGACGGCATCGGAGTATGCCTGTCACCTATGAATTACAAATTTGACTAATATACCCATACTTTTTGTGTCATCTAAGAACATTAATACTCAAAAATTAATCAGCTTCGGTTAAGACGGGAAGTATACATACATTGTAAATACTGACCGTCAAAGTTGCTAATGAAAACTCTTTTTCCTACCTAACCGACCTTAAGCTCACTAAGAGGACTAAGAGCGTTGATTTTTTGAGGACGTATTTGGGGTTTTTGTTGCTAAGTGTCTGTGTGTTTTTCATTGTGATGGGCAACTAATATAGATGTTACAATTGGTGTGTAAATTGTGATTGCGGCATATACTGCATATATTGTGGTCGAGAAATGTCCTATTGACCTTTAGTTGCCTGTATACACCGAATGCAAATATGGCGGACCACTCGGTCGGCGCCCGGGACGAGTTGCATGAAAGCGAGGCTAGTGAGGCTTTGATATTTTGTTTTGACAATGCTTCCCAGAAAAGTCTTGCTTTGTCGTCGATCTGGTCTGTTTTATTTAGATGTGGCTACGAGCTGCTGTGTTTCTGAACGCCACGAGAAGGGATATAAGTTTTCCACCGTTCGCCTCTTAAGCTTAGGGAAATTAGTGGATCAATGCAATTCGTTGAGACGAAGGAAAGGAGTTCACGATCGCCGCAGGAACTAAAGTTTGTTCGCTACATTTCACATTAAAAGATCTTAGAAAAATCGTTTAAATGACGAGCTTATGTGGTGTCTGGTGGTGTTCCAACACGATTTACATGGTCAGTACCTTCCCCAAAGTAAAGAAAAGCTCCTCTTGAAAAACATCCTTTGTCTCAAAGGAAGAAGTTAACTTCGCGTCCACTCGCACGGAATCGGACGAAACAAATACTACGGTGTAATAACCAAGCGAATGAACTTCAACTGCCCCCATCGTTGTATCCAGTGAATGCTTTGAGCCAAATGAAAACGACTTGGAGCTAAATGCGGTCGCTTACACATTCTCTAAGATCTTCCAGCCTGAACGAACAAACTTTAACAGTTCCTTCGGCGATCGTAAACTACTTACCTTCGTCTGTTTTCCCTGAGAGGCGACCGCGGAAAAGAAAAAAAAAACCACTTTCTCCGCTGTGGAAGATTTCAATTCCTTCTGGTGGCATTCAGGAACACAACAACTTATAGGGAGGGCGAAACAAAAACAGACCAGATCGACGACGATGCAAGACTTTTCTGTCAAAACAAAACATCAAAGCCTCACTAGCCTCGCTTGCATGCGACTCGTCCCGGGCGCCAACCGAGCGGTCCGCCATATTTGCATTCGGTATGTACGGCAATGTGTTTAAGCGTTTAAAAACAAACCCTGACGAAAGAAACATTTTTTAGATTGAGTATTATTCTGATGTCAAGCATTTTATTGCTATGGCTACAAACGCATCTCAGCAGAATGATATGTCGGCATTTTCTTTAATAACCAGGGTTATCCTTTTCTCGTTTCCAGAATTTTGGCAGACATTCAATGTGCCGAAGATAGCAGTGTTAACTTCGTCAGTTTACGCCAAACTGCGACTTTTTTTCACTGTCTGTGGCATTTAAAGATTGCTCCGTTTTGTTCAATGTAGTTTTTCGACATCAAACGTCGTAGATTGGTGAAAAATTGTAGACTACTGACTACGAGTAGTCCCTCTTTCGCTTAGTCCGTCGTGCGTGACGCGAAAGAAAACCGCGGGAAAAAAATGGTCGCGCGAGATCCTTGTGAACGTTTTTACCCAAAGTCCTTCTATAATTAATTATTACGTGACTCAGGTCACGTAATCAGGTGATGATATGTTTGACGCAAGAGCTAAATTGGCGACTAAAAACTGGATTGCGACGAAGTCAGTTACGAATAGAAGTGGCCTGCTGAACTATGTGGTAGCATGAATTGTCTCCAAGGTTATTATAAAGGAAAACTTTTCATGGTTAGAAAAGCTTAGAAGTGGGATCGAGCAGAGCAATACTTTCAAGGTCTTTCTTGTTGACAAGTTTTGTACGTGCGCTCTGATTGGTCGATCGAATCTTCTATCATTGATCATGGATATTTTTTTAAGTAATTGCAATGCTTATATGATCGAGGTTATTTGTTCGTAATAACAGCCTTAAGGTGGCTGGTACCAGTTTTCTCGCGCGGGGAGTAGATCACCATCGTGCGTCACGTGTGAGTAACACGCACGATAGAGGCGCGAGATTTAAAACCCGAAAGACCAAACAAATATGGCGGCGCGCGACTTTTTTCGCGCAAGGTCACTTTTGTAGTGTTGGAGACGAAATTTGCATATAAAGGAGGCTTTACCTGCTAGAACAACTTTAGTCAATTCTGTGTATTGGGTTATTCCAGAAAAAATACACACACCCCCGACGGATGGCAAACTGGAAATTTTCGTGGGAGGGAGGGTTGATGGCTCGGGAAATCCGGGCGGGAGGGGAGGATCTGAAACTAAAAATTCTTCCTCGGGGGTCACTTTTAACTTTAACCTCGATCGATACATTTTAACCACTTAGAAAAAGAACTTTGCAATGGGAAATCTTGTAGTCTTTCAGTTTATAGTGTTCTTACAAAATTTGCAATATTCGCCGAGCTTTTAAAACTATAATAAACAGGGATATTTTGGATGAAATGTTACGTCTTTTCTTTACCTGTTGTTTCCAGTTAGGGCCTTTAAAAAAGGAAGTGGAAATCCAGGCGGGAGGGGGGGGGGGGGTCCTTGAGCTTGGAAATCCGGGCCGGAGAGGGGCTCTAGCGGTCCGGGAAATCCGGTCAGAGGGGGGGAGGGGGGAGTCAAAAATGCTTGCCATCCGTTGGGGGGGGGGGTGTATTTTTTCTGGAATAACCCATTTAAGAAAAATTGCTTTTGGTATTCAATTTTTCCAAAATTTCAAAGCCAACTCGATCGATCTTGACAGCCACCGGGAGCGTATAAAGGACTCGCAAAACATAGTAAATCTACCCAGAATTTGTGTAAAAGTCCTACAGAGTAAGCCCAGGAGGTTGTCTAACTACAACTGTAAATGATGTTTTAGCAGCAATCAAAACAAAACGCCTGTTCGGACCCTCCTCACTCACGCGGGCACACGAAGCAGTCAGCGGTAGTCAAAGCAGCTCATGAGCAACTGCTGCTCTTATAAAGTCTGGATTTTTGAATGCGTGTCTACGCGCGTGGGAATAACGGAACTAGCGAAGGCTTTTACACAAAAACAAGCCCGGTGACCCCTTCTTTTTATTGTTTTAATATAATATTATTATTGAGAGGAAACGTCAGAAAAAAAAAATTTAAAAAAATTCTACGGAAGGAAATTTGCACTTTGTGCAAATTGTCGTTTTTCCAAGTTTACAAGAACTCCGCTCCGTAGAATTATTTTAAAATTGTTGTGCATTTTCATTTTCAGATGCCAAAAGCTATTGATTAAAAAAAAACGGGGTCACCGGGTTAATTTTTTAGTTATTAGTGACATAAGCGGAAAAATAAGGTCTGGAAAATCAATTTGGAATGTTGCCATAGTAACTGCTGACGACAAAATAACCGCTGTTTTAGGTCAAGTCAAGAGCCATAATCGGGGACGGAGACCGTAAGCGCGCGCCATTTCAAGTATTGTGGTTTTCCCCATGATATGGGACAATAATTCTATTTTTAGAACAAATTGCACCATCACCTGCGGCACACGCGCGTACATGCTGCGATGATTTTTGCGGATGTCGCGCGGGGGAAATGGCGTCCGAAATTCCCGAAATGTTTCATGTTTTTGGCCCACAACTCAACGCGTTTACGTCTGTTGGAATTTTGCTTAAGTATTTTCGTGGTAAGCTGCTCCAGTTTGAGTGAAGTAAGACAGTGTCGAATTTAGGTATGTTCCGCTGTAAGCTTATATATATCGCTGACCAAGTTGTGTTCCGACTGATGCTTCTTTTACATGAGCTGTACATTACTCCACTTTAAATTTAACATATGTTGAAGATTAACAGCTTTTCCATTACACAGCAAAAAACTAGCTGGATATATTTAGACATAGCAGAGCTCCAGGACTTCATAGTTTCATAACTCCTCTTGCCATACGCTTGCGAGGAATTTGTCAGTCTATCGCGATCGAAAAGTAAAACACAATAATTGCTAGTTTGAGTTTCGCTTGAATTGTAAGCAACGCTTGATGTTTCATCAAGGCTCAATAACTTTACGTCCGTAGATACTGCTCAGTTTTATTCGTGTAAAAATCCAGTAAATTCTCTGTTGTCGATGAATGAGAGCGCCCGCCGATGCGTGTTTTGTACAGTCAGTAAACATGACAAATTGTATTTCCGCCGCACTTTCGTGTGAAAGCGTACATCGAACTCAAACAACAGCTCTATAGTTTTTAAATATGTTCAAGATTGATAAATATTTGAGAACATATTAAAAGCTAAGCTGAAAATATGTGAATAGAGCAGAAACAATCAGCAAAGTTACGATGACGCTTTCTTTAATCAACTTGGAATAACGATTTCGATTTTGTTGATCGAGATATCAAAACTCCTTGTCTATTTTCATTTCCGCAGTGTAAAACTTCACTATGCTTATGTTGAAGAAACACACATGATGTTAGTAGCCTTTCTTGCATTCGTGAAATTTGTTGCAGCATCTCAGCACAAAAGATAACGAAAGAAATCTTTGTCAAGATTTGTTGACAATTGAAAACAACCGACTCGGACTTGAAAGTGCACGAGCTGCACTTAATGCAAATGAGCTAATTGTACGCGTCAGACTTTCCTTTCAAAAACCTTTGCAAACTCACTAAACAAGCAGAGACAATAAGAAACCATCAAAACAGGTTTTGGTTATGATTAAACATTGTCTGAGAAACTCACAAATTAACTCGATACCAGAGTAGAGAGTTTTCTTGCTATATTCTTAAGCATACGCGTAAGCTTACAACTAGGGTGAGCAGATCTTATTATTCATTCCCAGCGCGAGAGTCTTGTTTTCGACCCTGAAAAACCCACCTTTTCCGTTAGCTCAGAGCATAAAACTACATATAAGCGCCCTGGTTCGTATTCCCTGCCTTATTCCCTGCCATCGCTGTGAAAAATACGCAAGAGAATCTCTCAACTCTCACCAGTTTGATCACGCAACGTGACAACATCCACGCGAGAGCCCCTGACATGTGCGTGAATCCGCGCGGATATATGACGTCAGGATGGCGCAATTTGTTCTAAAAATAGAAAAATTGTCCCATATCATAGGTGCGCGCGAATCCCGAGACTTACGGTCTCCGTCCCCGATTATGGCTCCTGGTGAAGTATAAATTATATAATCCAAACCTACAAAAATATTACAGTGGCCCTGGTCTGCCTTTTTGTTCTATTCTTACAAAGTTATAAGCCGTCGAGAACCTGAAAACTGGTACGAGCCACCTTAAACTTTGACGATGCAACGTGTTTTACCACGTTGTTGAATAAGTTTCGAAAATACCGAGTTACGTTACAACTTTCTTTAGTCACTCCGATGTCGTATCTTGACTATTTTTAGACTCATCTATCTCAGTTTATCTCCACAGGTAGCTAACTTATCTTGAAGTCAAGTCATGTACTTCTCATTTTCCTAATTACTTACTGGCAACAGTCATGGAGATCGTTGAAATAAAAAAAAAAAAGGAAAAAAAAATGCATGATCGCTTAGATCACAGAGATCTTATTTTAATCTGACCGGCCGAAGGACTATCTCTCCTGAGCATCGAATAAGGAGGAGAAATAAATAAATAAATAAATAAATAAATGAATGAATGAATAAACAATCAATAAATAAGCAAAAGATAAAAAGGCAATAAATAAATAAGCAATAAATAAATAAGCAATAAATAAATAAGCATTAAATAAATAAGCATTAAATAATAAATCAATCAATCAATAAATGAAGTTTACAAGGTTGCAAGAGAGAGCTGCAACACTAAATCAGAAAAAAATGTCAACACAATAAAAATACGATAAACAAATACGTGTATGCGGAATAGTGTCTCTATAATGAGAGGCTTTCTCTCTCCTTTGCAGACTGTAAGTCGGTTGTTGTGATTGGTTATTATGTGATCTAATTTAATCAAGATATAACGCGATGATATGATGGTAAAAATAGAATAAAGAAGAAATTGCCGAATCGCAAGCGCTACAACTGATCCATAAGAAATTCATTGATCGACACATTGAACTGTTTTTTTTTTTCCTGTCAGATTTGTAAGGATGCATCATGACGTCTTTGCCAACTCCAGTGGGAGACTCCACAAGAAATAGACTTACCAACAGAATCACGGACTGAATGGCAGACAAAAAAACGTCAGCCGCCGTCAGACAAAAACTAAACAAACATGTTTCACGTGAATGCCAAACATTGCTATCATGTTCAAAGTAGATCTCTGATACCACTGCAGGATATTTTGCGTCAGCACAATTTCGCGTCTTTTAGCTGTTTCTTTCTTTCTTTCTTTCTTTCTTTCTTTTTTTTTTTTCGCTGTATAGATTTATCAATGACACCAAGAAACTTGGCTCGACAAATTTCAGCTGCCATTTCTATTTATCACCGTCCTCATGATCACGTCACAGACATCAACTCAACGATATAACACATTTTTTTTCACTGAATCCACAAACTGCCGTTTAACATTTATAATTATTATTACAACATTATCATCCACTACCCGATTACCGTTTTCTATTAGTTTTGCCTTTCTTTAGGGGTTTAATTCATAATTTCCGACGAGCATCCCCGACTTTTTCATTTTGAACGCCCGCCCCACTCCCCTCACGGGACTCTTTCCTGTTTTCTTTGAAGATGTACTTCACTTAGCACCATTATGTTTAGCATAGCCTGCGAACAGCCTCCCGGGGAGCCCGAACGAGGCGCCCCGATCGCTTCGCTGTCCGAATTCTTCAGTTCCGCGCTCTTCCACTCCGGCTTTCCTCACCGAATTTCTTTTCCGTCCTCGCCGGGAGCCTGTTTGCAGGCTACATCTAGCATGAGCGACGAAGTACAGTTGTTTTATTTCCTTTTAAAAGTGTTGGTTTTCTTCAAATCACAGGATATTCGTCATCATGTCACGGAGTCCTCTTAAAGTCTGGTTTTACTAACATGTTTAACGATCAGGATTTTATCGCAAAACAGCTCCGGGTTGTGTATTATTACGATAGAAATGAAATTTGTAATCTAGTAGGTTATATAGTGGTTTAATTAATACCAACATGACCATTTTGGGATTTTCAACAGTACATGGTTTGAAGTCTTTGAACCCAGGAGAGTCCGTTAATTCGTCTGATTGCTAACAAGTGATCGGCTTAGATGAGGTTCGTACTGAGATAAACTCGGCTGTTTTGGTTATTAGTGGCGTTTCACCGCTGGGACAAGCTGGGCGGAAATCTTTAGCAGCGTCAAGTGCTTCTCAGCGGCTTACGGCGATAAAATCAAATGGAAATTAATACTCGTGCCGAGATAGTGAGTCTTAAAAATCAACGGATGTCATTCATAGAGGGGGTTGAATAGGTTTTGGGATCGACGGATTTGGCCTTAAAAAGCGCACAAGTTGTGGATTTTTGCGGTAAATCAAGCGAATTCGCGGATTTTGAAAACACATTGGATCGTGGATCAGCTGTGAATTTTGGCGGGGATCCCACATTGTGCCTGCCTTGATGTTCGGATGTTGGGGCCTAAACAAAATTTGGATCACAGATATTGCTTCAGCCTTGGTCGGTATGTTAATGAGTTCATCCAAATTATTTCTTTTTTTCAAACGAAGCTCATTTAAACTCAGGTGTGAGACTGTTATTGGAATTGTACTGTGTTAGAGTCATCAAGCTGGTTGCCTTTTTCACTGTTTGTACGAAATTAACAATGGTATTCACATTTCAGGACCAGTTTACCTTTGAACTTTTACACTTATGCTTCCGGATGTGGTTGTGGTTTCGGATCTGAACAAGAATATTGGCGGATCAACGGATTTGGAGAAAAAAAAAAAAGACACGAATCGGCGGATTTCCATACCCCTATTCACCCCCCTCTTCATAAACAGAGGTCGGCAATATTCCTATAATGTGAGCAATGACATGCGCAGCAGAAATGATTGATGTAACTTTTTATGTTCTTCGCTACAGTAGCGAATCATTTTTGAGTCCTTTCGATTTTAAAATTTCTTTCTTCTCCTGACCTTGTGGGGACCTTATGGTTAGCCCGCTCGTCTTCGGATTGAGTGGTCCGAGTCCGAGTCTTAGCTAGGGTCACTGTGCTGTGAAAATGGGCACTGGACACTTAACTCTCATACTTCCTCTCTCAACCCGGGTGTATAAATTGGTCACGACGCGAATTTAATGCTGGGGGCTAATCCTGCGATGGACTAGCATCCCAACCAGGGGGGAGTAGAAATTCTGCTTGTCGCTTCATGATACAGAAACCAGGATAAGCTGCGGCCTGGCGGATCACTTGGCTCGTATATATGCACACTTTTCCTACCTACTCCTGACCACGTGGAATTTTTGCTTGTTAAAAGTTAAAGATCTAAATTAACTGACTTTTATAATTTGCCAGCGCCTCTTTCGCTACGTTTTAAAATTGATTTCTGTTGATTCACAAAGCAATCGATCAGAGCTCTGCGGCTTCATATAATTTCCGTAACCGCAGCCTAGAAGGTGCTTCAATAAGTCCGCCCTTTGTGTGTTCAATAGTTTTAACCATTTCTCTCATATTCCTCCCACAACTGGCATTTTTCTCGGCGGTTTCAGTTACTCACAATTTACTCTCAAAGTATTTAAACTAATCAAGCTATTAAGCTTTCTTTTCTTGTTGTTTTCTTATTACTTAGAATTACCATGCTCTTTACAAAACTTTATATAGCTAATCTGTCATCCATGGGTCTTGTTTCCTTAGAAAGAGATGATATTTTCTCTCACACCTGCGAGTAAAACTTTGAAATCAAAGCAAATTGAGAATTAAAGTTCGTTAGGGAATAAATATTTTCAATGATACACGAAAGCATTACTGTTAGTAAGTTTATTGTGTTTCTCGGTTGCATCAATCCCAATGAATTTGAAAAACACAACCTGAAATGACCAGAAATTAATTATAAAGCCGTTGGTAAATTTACGTTAGTAGATTTGCTTAAAAAAAGGTATATTTTTAAACCATGACGAAAGAAGAGAAAGTAATATCCAGAAATCGATGAAGCGATGGACCGTTCTACCTAAAGCAGTTGACAGACCAGTATAAAAATAGATCCGCAATGTGTACTGGGGTCTTATGCTTAGTTTTATTCCTTTCGGTTGGAATGCTGTTTTCAAATGTCAGAACCTGGGAGTTGAATTGCTACAAGCGAGAAGGTAGACATAACAAGTCGTTACAATTTTTAAGTGGGAAATGTATGGCAGAATGCTCTTTACTTACTTACTTTATCCTCTAATAATAATTATCTATTTAGCTCTTAGTCCTAATGGTACATAACACAACAACAGTCTCTCAATTTAGCCCTGTTTTGTGCAATGTCCCCAAAGGCGGTCCAGACGTTGAATACGATTAATACGTGACATTATGCTGTTGGCGATTGCGTTACAATTTTAGCCGTTTATAAGACAATGTATGAGAATGCTTCGAAAATTACTTTAAATGCTACGTGTAGAAAATAATTTGAATAAAATGGCTTACCTTGTGTTTGCATTGCGTTATTTTGATGTCTCTGGGTTCCTGGAGATGGTTTAGAGCCATTTAGGCGAGTTTCACTTTCTGGCGGTTTGCTTCCCCTAAAGAGAAACGAAAGGCGGGCGACCCACTAGCCCGACGGCCCGCACTCAAAGCTCCGTTAATTCCACAAAAATGGTCTAATCTCGTCAAAATTGTCTCATGGCAGCCGTCGACAACTCTTCTTCCCATTCGCTTTCTCCCAAGGTTCCAAAGTTTATCTTAACCGCCCGAGAATCGCTGGTTTTCAAGCTCTTGCTTTCCATTTCTGTCCCGTCTCGATCCGTAACGGATTATCTTGGGCACAGAATTTGAATTTTTAGCTTAACGACCTCGCCATCGTGACAAAGTCGCCTCCAACCGTCGAGAGGCACGGGGCATTGGTCAGTTACTCGTTACCATCTCTCGCTGCAGTTAACAGTGCTTTTAGGCGCTAAATTCAGCTGAACATTGTTTGCTCCTTGTATTTTTGCAGTTAGCAGTGCTTTTAGGCGCTAATTTCAGTTAACACCACGGCACGGTGCAATTTGCATGATCAAAAAATACCCCGTGCCTCTCAACGGTTGGAGGCGACTTTGTCACGATGGCGAGGTCGTTAAGCTAAAAATTCAAAGAGAGATTCTGAAGGCTACCAAAGGTTTGTTAGTGAGGGCTTTTATTTTGGTTTTGGACAAAATTTCTTGTGGTTTTGCGGTTTTCGGTGATTTTTTGCACAGTTTTTCAGTTTCTAATAGGCCCCTAATCTAATTGTTTTAGTACTCACTACTAGCTGTTCAAAACGTTATCTAATTTCTCTTCACGGACATGCCAAGAAATGGCTGTCATTTTGTTAACAAGGGCACACTGTCAGGCTACTACAAATTTGACCGATCATGCATGTATATAGTACTCATCAGTTATTTCTTTCAATTAACATTTAGGAATGTATTTGTGCACACCAAATGATGTGACAATCAGAGTGGGTGAGAAACTTCAACTAAACTGTACTCTTGTCAGCGTTGTGAATTCATCTAAAGTTGAGTTTCCTTGGTATCATGGCACCCAAAGGTTGATTAAACTCACCAGGCCCTTAAACAATAAAACAATCCAGCTACTGATCAATAATGTCAGTTGGAGTGACAATGGAACTTATGTGTGTAGAGAAAATACCAGCAACAGAGTTCAACCCGCAACTGTCACCGTGAGAGTAGGCGGTAAGTTCAGATCAGTGCAGTGTTTGCTGTCATTTATTATACATGTTGCTAGCAGCAGTCTGTACTTTGAATAGTTGAGTAGGGTGTTTGCCTTTGTTTCATAACTTGGATGATACTGCACATACATTTGAGTATACATGTATATACCTACATATGTTCACTTTAGTTTATGTTTGTAGCCTTAATAGACTGAGAGAATGGAGAAGTTGTGTCATTGTTAGTTAGGTGTGGATAAATCGCAGCGGCAATTTTCCTTTTTTTCTCAATAAATGTTTTTTTTTATATAATATAATTTATCTTATTTTTTAAATGAACACTCAAGCCAGACTTTTAATATAATTAAGACGTGAAAAGCGATAGTATACTTAGAGACGCGAAAAAGAGAGGGAAAAAGCATTTATATATGAACAAAAGAAGGCTCATTTTAATTTTTTTTAACAAATTGGTGTTGAACTGCAATTTTTTTTAGCTCTGCACCTTCAAAATTACCCAAGTCAGTGTTAAATATTAAATGTTTCTTGTAAAATCTCAACTGGCAATAAGTTAAATTCTTTCACCTGGTGTCATTAACTCACCAATGGCTCTGCTGGCTGGTAGCTTTAACTCTGTGCACTGATACATGTATTAACTAATGTTTAAATATCTCGACCAATTTGTAAAGTGAATGAAATATTGAAATAATATATTTGGTGTTGTCTTACATGTAGATCTTCCTGGTCCACCCCAAGATGTATGGATCAACAATGTTGAGTTGAAAACTTACGTTCACTGGAAAGCTCCCTTCTACCAGGGTGGATTACAGCTCAGTTATGCTGTCAAAGCAAGATGCAAGAATGCATCCACTCCACTTCACAACTGTACCTTGAAGGATTCTGTAACGCTCTGTGAAGGCATACGTCCCCAACAGGGATCAGAGTCAGGTCGATTCGTGTATAAAATCTGGCCAATTCTTCATCAATTTTATCCGCACACCTTTATTCCAGTACCCTATATTGCCTTTGTTGAAGCCAGCAATGTTCTTGGGTCAAGAATGAGTAGTCCAGTTGAATTTACCTACAATGTCCTGAACAACATAGTTTATAGTAAGTGTCTATCAGTGACAGGCTATTGAATGAGGCTCAATCTAGAGTAGGTTAAACTCAAGACAATGCTGGTCAGCTGTCTCCTTCACTAATGTGGGGTGAACTCAGGACTTTTACAGGGCTCAGTTTACAGCTCTCCCTATGAGGTCATTTTGCTTGTGCTGGTCGCTCTTTGCTTACGGTCTTGGTAAAGTATTTGGCTCCACCCATCCCTGCTTTCCCTCTAGGTAAGTATAAATTAGGCACAGTGGGACTGTGCTAGGTTATTGTAAGTTGCTCACAATATTGTCATGGCTACCTCGCACAGTTAACCTGGTTCCCACTGAACTTTCAGGCACCTTCCAACACTCAGCTATTAGAGATGTGTTACTTAAAACCAGTTTAATATGTAAGTCAGTCTCTGATTTACCTGTTGGGCAGGTAACTTTTTATTTGCCCAGGTAAGTCAGCTGCCAACTACAGGTGTAAGTAAAGAAAAGTAAATTAAGACTTATGCAGGGTTGCTTGTCCGAAGGTGAGCTGGAGTTCTTGGGACGTTTATTCCTAGCGCTGTCATGTGGGTTTTCGAATGATGGGGAGATTATTTTAGCTTTCCTGTGAACTTATGAACTCACAAAAAACAATTTGTATATTGTGATTTCATAAGATCACATGAAAGTTATTACTGACCTTGCTCCCAGTGAATATATATACAGAGTGTCAGAATGGAAAAATACTTGATGGATCTCACTGATAGTATACCATGATCTCGAGGCAAACGTTTTTGCCTCTGATTAATCCAAGCATGCAATCACCATGCGATAAGAATGAGTTTTATAATCGTAGGTCAATGCGTGTAGAGGGTGCAGTGCTTGTCAAGGGTGATTGAGGTGATTCCTTAGTATTGTATTGCGAATCCCTACTGCGCATGATTTTCGCGTCATTAGGGCTCGCACATGAGCGTGTGCTTGTGTAAAATGTAAGAGATTTCCCTCAAACTAAGCTCGATAGTGAAATAAATGCTCCTTTTCTTTTATTTTTATTTCATAATTTCAATGAGAACAATATCCTCAATAACTGAGAAAAAAATTAGCTAAAATCTACGACTACTTTGTTGGCAAATGAAATAAATACTACAGAGGGAGACACAACAGGCTTCAACAGCTCATGTCCAAATTAGGTTTCCTTTAAAAGATAAAAAATGCTGGGTATTTGAAGACATTTTTTTCTGGGACGTAGATGAATAAACAATCAAAGAAAGTCAAACTCTGTGTGATATAACACGCTGCATTGAAAAATAATCAAGTTTATTTGTTGCGCACGGAAACTACCAAAAGTCACCTAAATAACCGTATTTGTCAGCATTGTGGCGTGAAAACAAGCACGGTGACCCCCTCTTTTTACTACGTTTTTAATATCTTTTTGTCCTGTAACAACAGCATACCAAGTTTCATCAGAAATCTATGGCGGGTTCTTTTACTAGGGAATCACCTTAAGTAACTTGTGTTTACAGGGGTGTCATCAGAGTTTTGAAGTGAACTTCTTTATAAGAAAACTTTCTTCTAGATGGTCAAACAAGGTGGGAAAACTCATCCTCACAGCCGGTCAATTTGCCTGGTGCTCAACCCTGAATGGAACCCCTATATACAGCAGCCCTTTGCACAGCAGCCCTTTGCACACATTGCAGGTGCATGAATATAATACTGTCTTCTGTGTTCTGTGAAATGATGACTCAAAAAGAAATTAAATTAAACCAACTCCTAATATTCAGCCTGTTTTTCTCACTTAGCAACCCCACAACCTGCAGTTTTTCTTGCTGCCAAAGAAGTGACACCACCCGGTACTGTGAAAGTCTCATGGGAAGATGCCAGACGAGGCCGACTCATAGAGGTGGAGTATACTATTCTGTACCATAAAGATGGTGACAACCACAATAAGGTAAAAACTTTATTAGTAGATGTATGTACTTACAGCTTGGAATTTGTTTCACACAATACAATGTTTATGGTGTGCACTATTTACTGACGGAGTGCTGGGTAATGTGATTCATCTAAATCCATTAGATCATGATTATTCACCTATTATATTAATTATGAGTGCACGCACATTTTGATAATTTGCTGCAGTCAATCACTATGAAGTTATTTACTCAGTCTAATAATAAATCAACAGATAAGACAACCCAATCGATTTCCTAGCCGTACATGACTACTTAAGTTATTAGTGACTTAAACATCCTAATAAAGTGTTATTTTTATGTCTGTGACTACTGTGGTGCTGTTGTAGAGCTTGACTAAGAGAGCGCCAGAAACGAATGCTCTAATACATGACCTGGTTGGGTTCTCCTTCTACCATTTCTACTTACTGGTACGGTATGCAGAGAAAAACACAAACACATATGGTATCTACAGTGAGGTGACACAACGTACAGTGAGAACAGATGTCTCAGGTAAGCTACACTGTACTAAAAGTTGTGACCATGAGGTTCCAAATAACTGAAAATCTCCTTTGGTGATGTTAGATTGGAGTATTTGGTTGTACTGTGAAGTTAACTTGAGTTTGCAAATAAGACCCTATCTCTTTATTTCAAAAGATTCTTGATAATGTTATAGTCTAGCCTTGCATTTTTGGTGTGGAATCAACTGAAACAAAATTTGGCCAAATTCAGGACAGTGACTCAATATTTCAGGATATCAGGTCAGTGGACATGGCTTCCAATTGTCTAACTGTGAATTTGGGTACGGTAAGCTTGAATAGTGCTGTGATTAGCCTGTATTTGGCTAGCTCTTAATGGAACACGATGTGTACACATAGTGGACATTTCGTGAAAAGTGCGTAGGTCTGCCATCTCTGTTTGTTGCAATCTCTTGAGAAAAACATTGAATTGTCAGCTGACAGTTGAGTTTATGTAATCACGTCAAGATCTCTTATATTAGTCTCCCTTTTCTGAGAAAGATTTGTTAGAAGTGGTGTGTCCACTGTACTGTATGGGCCACGCCCTACAATCTTCAGTGCTAAGCGTGACCTACAGTGTAGGATGAATTTCACAGATAGTTTCACAGGTAATTCTTTTTGTTGAACATTTTTTCTAGCACCAAGGGATCCTCCACTAATTACGAACTGTAGTCACTGGATTAATGTTAGCAGTGATCGTGGATTGATGATCAACTGGACTGTATGTGATCTTTGTCAATGACAAGTAAAGCCGGTACTTATTAATGAAGTCCAGCTGACTCAAGTGACAGTGACTGTAGCATGAAGTGGCTAAGAGTGTTCCTACTCTCCCTCCCCCCCTCGCTTTCCTGGGTGAGATACTCGTCCATTGCAAAATTCTGCCAAGCTATCCCAACAATTTGGTGATACCCATTGATACACCTGGGTGGAGAGAGACACTGTCAGAGTAAACTGTCTTGCTCAAGAACACAATGCAACGTCCCCGGCCAGAGATCGAACCTGGACCTCTTAATCCGGAGACAAGCGCACTCAGTTTCTAACAACGAGGCCACCGCACCTTCCACTGGCCTTGGTGTAGGGCGTGGGTATAATGGCTGATATTCAATGGCTGCATGCTGAGGCAATCAAAGATCTGGGAATACATTATCCAATGCTTCAGTTTCTTAACAGTACACAAGATACTGATTATGTGCTGGTCACATTATATGCCGGTCACATATTTCAGTGGTCCCATGAAGAGTACACTGATTTTGTACCGCTGTTCAAAAAGCTTAGGAAATGTAACACTGAATGACACGTCTGCTCGCATTGCAGTCATGACTGCCGTGAAACTGTCTGACTCTTGCCATGTATGGATGAAACTGTGCAATGAACCAGGATTGTGTAGCTCTATCAGCAACATGTGCCTCGCTCCTAGCATTCTTAAAGGTGCATACAGACACGTTCTGTCGGAGCTTCAGGGTTTCATTAGGGATGACGCGCCAGGCATATTGGCGGGCCGTGAGGCTAATTTTGTCCGTCAGGTTTGAACATCTGGAAGAAAGATTTTCCTACAAAAAAAATTCAGTTCAAAGAGTTTTGCCCGCCTGTGAAAACCAATTGTCCTTCTGCTGAAAACGTTCATGAAACCCCTAGAGCTTACAACTGTAGTCACAGTCTACAGATGTTCATTGTAGGAGAGAAAACAGTTTATTTTTTGAAGAACGAGAGCTTGTTGTTCAATGCCCTATACTCTTCTCACGTGTTGATTTCATTTCAAAGATGGTCAACGGCAAGCTCTTTATGACGATTTCGAGAATCGGACGCAGTCTGTTTTGTCCCATTATATTTAAAACCAAATACCAAGGAAAACGTACAGTAATCTTCAAGTGCGTTCAAAGTGCTTTAGTCATAAGATGTTTGGACTTGCATTGGTCGGAGAATCTTTCGATGTAAAGGAGCGCATGAGGGGATGTCGAAGAAAGTAAAATTTGGACGGGACCAATTCGGCTCGCTGATTGACTGCGGATCCACTCGGCTATTGCCTCGTGGATCCACAGCTAGTTTGACAATGTTATGACGAAATTCATGATCAATAACAGGACAGACACATGAAAAACTGACGTCAATTTGTTAAGCATGTTATGGCATATGATATGGCATAGTATCGTATATCTCCTATATGCTTGTTGTTACTTCCTTTAGGTAACTCATCCTCAGGTCCCACAAATTCAAAGAACAGTGTCTCCTGGTAGTTACCGGTCCCGAGAAGCTTTTTTTTTTTTGTTTGCCGAGTTTACAATACATTCAAGATCGAGATATTACTAGTTTTGAAACAATAAACATACCAGGAAACGAAACAAAATGGACTGATTTTTGAGCGAAGTCCCACACTACTATTCCTTAGATGTAGATCTTAAAGTATAGTTCCGGGTACGTGAAGTTACCGGGGACGGATTGACTGCGGCGAAAAATAGAGGCCCAGGAACTATGCATGTCACAGCTCACTACGATTGAAGCCTGGGAATAAGTTTACAATAGAAAGATTGGCCAC
Source organism: Orbicella franksi (assembly GCF_964199315.1). Lineage (NCBI taxonomy): Eukaryota > Metazoa > Cnidaria > Anthozoa > Scleractinia > Merulinidae > Orbicella > Orbicella franksi. The sequence continues at coordinate 10,678,732 of NC_138154.1, forward strand.
ATTAGAAGCGGAAAAACATACTGCGCAGCTTTCTGCGCATCCCTAGCCCTACTTGCAGGCTCAGGTAATAATACAGGCTGCAATGGTAGAAAGAACAGCGGACTGCTAATAAGGTACGCGAGGATGTCGTTCGGTTGATTTATTTATAATTGGGCACAAGTTTTATTCCGCATTTCACTGTTGAGAAAAGAAGTCTCCCTCTCCCTGCTGAGAGGCTCTCTTGCTTATATATTCACTGGTTTGCTTGAATGGAGCCAATATGTAGAGAGTGTTTGTGGCAAAAATGTGTATTCGCACCGAAATTTCGTGTATGTCGTGGAGAAATAAAGGGTTCGGAATGATTATCCAGGAAAACAATACATCAGCTTTCCATTAGTGACGTTAAAATGTTGCTTCTCACCAGGAAAACTGGGAAAGCAGATAAAGTTCTTAACTCGATCTTTTGGTTCAAAAGATCAACGAAATCCCGCCATTTTTTTTTTTTTTTTTCAAACTTGGAGCCTAGCACACAGCCAAAACTCGCGCATGCTTATTGCGCTTTCTTGCTCTGAATTTGCCACACATCTTGCTGCTAGTCACTCAGCCCATGCCACTTCAAGCTTCAGGGATTGCTAGCATTTTAGCGCGGGAAAAACTGATCTCGGTCTGTTTCAAATTCAGAAGCAGTTGAACGATCTCTGCGTTATACCAGGATAGTATGGTAATTTGCTCATCGGAATCAACATTTGTCTTAACAGTTCGGTAATTTACCAGTGTTTTTTTTTTTTTTTCCATTTTCTTTCAGGAGGCGCGAGAACGGAACATCGGGACCTCCCTTAAGAGATTTGCTGGTAAGGCCCAAGTACAATCAATCTGAGTTCACTCTGCAAAATCTTTCATCAAGAGATGAGGTTTACTTAGGTTTTCACTTTCGGGCAAATCAAACATGATTTCTCGAGGAAGATGAAAAAAAATGATACGAGGGGACTTGAAAAAAGGTATGAATCAGGTTTGGAATCCAGCAATAGTTTCTTGAAAGAGCGATTGTTTGCGGCTGACGGGTAAAATTCGTGACAAGTCTTGTTTCTGGACTCTGACACATCGCGTACTTTGGTTTGTTTTTTCTTCTCTTAGTTTTTCTCGCCCTATTTCTCAGACCCTTTCTGTCTCCTTTGGCAGGTTATGCCCCCGGTAATCCATGGTTATGACGAGATTGAAGAACCATTGGTGAATAACAACTGTTACGATGTAATCACCGTGCAGTCACATGCTGGATGTGAAAGGACCCTATGAAAGAGCCGTACACAATTGCAATAAGGTCCTCAGCAAGGCAGCTGTATTCAGGAGTGTACTACTCATACGGCCCTTGGGAAAAAAGGGCTCTTATGCTGTAATGTTCCTTGTCCGCAAAAGTTCTTGGAAAAGTCCCCGACAAGAGAGGCGTTTGAGCTGTTTGGGGTCGTGTTGCGAGCCAAGCCCTCCGCAAGTCGATATTTTACATCAGCTTGGCGCCATAAGACTTCCCTAGGCTTGGGGTGTGATGTAGGTCAAAAACCGGAGTCTCCGACCCCGAAACGCTGTTTTCTCCCGATGCAGATAAGATCAAACATCTATATATATGCACTGAAAGAAATTAGTAAACACAAGAGGGGATAAAGAATAAAGAGTTAATCCACGTATAGGCTTTACTTTTAAGGTTTATCCCTGTCAAGTTATTACTAGATATAGTACCCAGTTCTTTGGCGGATAATGTTGCCACGCGTGTGCGTGGATGTTTTCGTGGCTCTTTCTAAACTCTTCCGGGAATCTGGGATGTGATATGAAAATAACTTGAGGGGGATTACCTTGGGAGTAAGGTCCATATCGAGGAAAAACTCCATCTCTTACCCTTCAAAAGTTCACGCTCTCTTGGTAAAAGAAAGTATCTAACAGCAACCGTCGCAGTATAGTTTATTTTAAACGGATTGGATTGTACACTACTGCAGGTGAAGGTAACATTAAGTTTCTCTCAGCTCATTTCTCTTAGCTCTTTATTCGCTGACAAATTAAAATCATTTTCATGTGAAAGATTTCACATGTTCTTGGTAGTCCCGAGTTCAAATTCTTGGCTACTCCTCTCAATAGCCTGCTGGTTTGGTTCCTGCCGGTTGGCAGTCTTATGTTCAATTGCATTTTTTCCCTCGGTTTGACTGACATGCCTGATCACAACTATGACAAATCTGCTTGGTTCTCACCACTAAGCGCGAGCTGCTTCGCTGTCCAAAGACAAAGTGTCCAATAACAGTATCCAGTAACACGGCGTCTATTTATACAATTGTTACTGATCTAGCTATCTGATTGGCTAATTTGCCGTTGTCGATAAGAGCCCAGACAACGTTGCTCGTGTCAATGTGTCACGCAATGCCTTTTTCAGTTCGCGCTCTGAAAAAAAAGCATTTTCTTTGACCTTGATATTGTGATAAAAAGCAAATCGAAATGTGGTTAAGCGTGGTCTGCACTCTTATCGACAAAGATACGCGTCATCACAGTGGTCAAAATTTGTTGTGGACTCACTCGGCTGTGCCTCATGAGTCCACAACATTTTGACCACTGTGATGACGCATATCGCTGTCAATAAGAGTACAGATCACGCTAAACCACATTCGATTTGCTAAAACAAGGTTGCCGAGTGTTTTATTTGGTTCAACCTTGTTTTTGAGCATTCATCTATATCCCAAAACCATTCACCCGTGAATTTTGTTATTGAGATGACAATCACTCGTATAGCCACAGACCGAATTGGACTCCACTCAGTCTATTACCAGTACTAATCAAAAAATCTGACAGAGGTCGACGTGCTTAACTGACAGTTAAATCAGGTACCTAAAAATAATCGAAATGAGTGTATCTTTAATTTGTTTTAATTACTACATTTGATGATGTTACTTTTTTAGCAAGTAATTTTTGGTCACACCTTGTATGGCAGTTTACGATCAATTTACGATAGCTCACAGATAGACCTCTGAGTTTTTGCTAGTCGGTCCTTTTTTTCCAGATGAAGAAATATCCTCTTAAGAGAAAAATACCCCTTACGATTTATTTGTTTGTGTCCTCGATTATCACTGTACTCTTTTTCCTAGTTCGTAGACTTCAGTAATAAAATTTAAGAGTGATTCACAAAAGTGCTGTGGTATAATTATCACTTTCCATTCTTTTTTTAAAACATCGAACATTCCTATATCGAGGTTAATTTATTGCAATCTTAAATGATTTATCTAAGTACTTTGTTCGTTGCAAGCAATAGTTCAGGGTTACCGATATGAAAATTTGCTTTCACGTGTTAAGACATGGCTGGCACAACACTTTTTTGTATATGAGAAAACTTTTTATCGGTGCAGAGAGTTGATGTGAATTTCTTACGCAAACGTTTTTTATAACTGAGTGGATAAACATCGACAAGAAGTCAAATTTAAAAAAAGCAATATATTTAGAATAAAGATATATTTTTATAGTATACAATAAAATTGTAATAGGGTTCAGAAATTGAATCTAAACCAATAAACTTTGATCATGAATGAAGTGTTATGGCTTTCGGTTTCTGAGGACCGTTCGACGGATCTGATTGTTAAGCAATGTTGCTGCCCACATCCATAGCCACTCCGGACAGAATCCCACGAACCAGCCCTGTGGAAAAAAAAAGTTCACAAGTAAACGCAGTACATGGTCGAGTTCTGCGAAATTACAGTGAGCGACAATAGTGTTGAAACACTTGCCAGTAGAGTTCGATTTTCGAGCGTCTGAGAATCACTCGCCTCACCCCCCCCCCCCCCCCGCCTCCCAAACAATGTTGAATTTTCTATTTCCAAAACAACGCCGATCACAGCACCTACACAACATTGAATCGGGGGGCCAGGGATATCGGAGAATTAACGATAGATGTAAATGAAGTAGAATAAGAGGCTAAATATCGAAAGCGTCATTTCCTAACAGTGTCTCAACTGCTTTTGCCAACTATTGTAGCTCACAAGATGCGAAGCTTGGGAAAGTGGGCTCACTGTTTTATTAGACATTTCCCATTAAACATTTAGCATTGGGATGCTAAAAATAATTTCGAAAACTCTATAATTGTGCGACCTCCGGCAATCTTAGCAAAATTTTGCCAACGATGAAAAAGCCAGACAAATTGTCGTGTTTTGTAATTTGACACCTGACAAGTGTCAATGAGGATTTTTTTTACATGTACCAAAAAAGGTCATTTTTTTTCGAGCCAAAATGCAACCTTGCAAACAACCGAGCAAATGAGCAAATGAGCAAATGCCTTTCTAATTATCTAAGATCTCTAATTTCCTTTTGGTGGAAAAGACGCGACAACTTCTTATCTTATCTTTTCTTTTCTTTTGTTTTTTCTTTTTTTTTTCTTGCTCTAAACGGTTGTCTTCGCATTGCACAACAGCTCACTTCATTTTTAAGGTCCATACTCTCATCCTCAAGACCAATGAGCTCGCAGACTGATTCAGACTGATTCTCGGAGTATCTGGACACAGGTGGTCAGCAGTATCTACCTGTATCGCATGACTCCAGTACCCAGTGTTTCGCCGTGAGCGTCCAAGTGTAGCCAGAGCATTTCTCACATACGTCTCGGGAGATGGTACAGCAATGCTAGGCCTTGCACCGTATGTCATGGCTGTAGCTACATAAAATGGCCTCAACGACTAAGAGAAGGAAGAGAGATAAGACCACCGCCTGGTTAGTTCATATGGTAGAGATCCAGACTGCTGTGCGGGAGGTCAAGGGTACGAGCCCCACACCGGACCAACACTCAGGGATTTAAAATAACTGAGGAGAATGTGCTACCTTTGCAATTATATCTGCAAACGGTTAGATGTTCAAGTCTCTTCGAAAAAGGACTAGAAATCGTAAGCCTCATCCCCCACATCTTCAGTGTTACATGGTTAGCAGAGCACGTTAAAGAACCCACACACTTCTCGCAAAGAGTAGGACATGGAGTTCCCGGTGTTGTGGTCTGGCCTTGTTTCATGGGTTGGTGCTTCACGTAGGGTTAACGTCACTGCACCTTTATTTCCCCCTTGGACAAGATTGTCCACGAAACATTGCTCTGCCTATGTCTATGTCTAACGCAGCGAGTCTGCAAAACACAGGTGTTGTTAGAATCGTCCTTGACACAACGCTCTCCCAGTAAATACCAGGAAAGTCTCAAGTTATAGTTTGGTTTGCTTTATACTACCGAAAAAGACGTGAGTACAACGGCAAGAGATATACGACGACTGAAAAGTTCAGGTCCCCAAGTTAGGCTAATCCCGGTTGTGGTGTTAGCCTTATCCAGGGTTAAAGAAACGGCAAACAAGGACCCTCCTCCTATGCACAGTCCATTTCGAGTACTGTATTACTAGTTGGTTTTCAAAACAAATTCAGTACATTTTGCCCTTGAACATACTCGAACAAATCTGTCGTGTACCATTCATCTCGATCGCAAGATATGCTTGTAATCTCCCTCGATAAATCGTTTTGTAATTTTTCGCTCATGTATGTATTTGCGCTGTTGTTTCTCCTTAGAAAAAAGCTACTTTTTTGCATGCCCTCAAGCTGCTCTTTTGCTACGCCATATATTTTTTTGGAATAAAGTAAACATGCACGTTTTTGCTTGTCCATGCATCTAGTACAGTTTAAAGAGGTAAGCTCTGATATATCTTTCAGGAGAGACTTTAAGCAGAGAAAATGTCGGAAAAATCAGATGTCAAGAGTGAAAATCAAACCCACAGAGCTCCCGAGGCAACTACAGTGGTGTGGACGTATATCTAAGATACTTGTAAAAATGTAAAAGAAATTCTTGATAATTCAGAGATACAATTAGCTTGATTTCTATAATAATATTAAATTGCAGACCGATCACACCTGAACTTCAACTCCGTGTGACGAATATTCATATGCCAGTGCACGTGAAAAGCTGTCCACAAATTCCTGCAAGGGAAAAAAAAAAAACAATACGCAAATAAGTAACAATTATCAATGGTGAAAAACGAGTTCTCAGATGATTAATAATTCATCAAGTTAAAACAAAGAAAATGACAACCATAGAGCAGGTTTGGATACCCGGTGTTAATTATTATAGCAAAGATTTTGATGGTTTTACTTCTACATTTACTCCTTAGTTTTTGTTTCGATTGAGAAGATATGTGAAACACTCAAGACAGCGTTTCATCGGCTATCCAAACATCTCAAATTTCGTCAAAAAATACTCCGCTGCGCGTCGTATTTTCAATTCTCTTCTCAGTGTTTGGATCTCCAGATGAAGCACTGTCTCTCGTGTTTAATTACTTTAAAGCCAGCATCTTACAAGCTCTTTATTATTGCGCTTAGGTATCTGCCTCAGAGTAGTTTTGAGGTCGTCAATATTCTCCCTTGTTCCCGTTTAGAGGAGCTACGTCACGGTTTGCTCATCTTCAAGTTCACGTCGTTTGTAATCCGTGTTAATTTTCTCCATCCTTAACCATCCTTGTCCTTCATGGTTTATCATTATCCCTGGTGTTTGTCTACTTTAGTAGACTATTATTTTCAGGTTTCCTTCAATTTAAATGAAATTTTGTACGAGGCCAAAATAGCTCAAAATAACGTGGCTGAGCTCCTTTAACATCCACTGGTCGTTTAGGAGAAGAGGAGGAGGGGCGAGTCAATTTTTGGACGTTAGTACGAGGCATGTCTGACCAAAAGCATTATAATCCAGTTTAATAAAGTTTACTTCAGGTTTAGAACGGAAGATAACAAAAACAGGAAGTTTTTACTTGCGCGGGCGATCAACAAACGGCTGAGCATGCTTGAAGTAAGTACTAGGCCTGTCGAGGCGTTGTACCTGATCCTTGTTCCCTCTTCTGAATACAGTGGTCGGAAATTTTCAACAGAATCAGAAAGAGAAAGTTTCAGGCGATACTTCTACGTCTTAAAGCTATAAATAAATTTCATAAATATAAATTTGATATATTTAGATCTGTAGCGACTGGAGCGCAGTGACTACCGGGCCAGCAAAATTCCAAGTGGACATTAAGGAGGGGGCTGAGGGAGGGGGGGGGGGGAAGTACCTAAACGCCCAGTGGACGTTAAGCGGGTAATAAGTGAAAATGTTGACCGCCCCGTAAACGTACCAGCTGCGCCCACTGCTAAAGCGTTTTGGTTTGCCCCTAAATACGTGTTCAATCGAGTTCTCCCCGCGATTAACTCTTGCTTTCTTTGCGCTTTGTTTGCGCTAACTTTCTTGTCATTGTTTTCTTAATTGGCGCTTTCTACGATGGAACTCAAAGCATGTGGTCCGTGCATCTGGTGCGTTTATCGAGGCATGAAGTTTAGAGAAGAACAGAAAAGATGTCCAACTTTATGTTCATATCTGCCCTCCTATCAAACGCCCCAGCTATACGTGTACATACATGAAGATACCTCAATAAAACGCAAGGCTTAAGCAAGGACCAAATATCTTGAGGCGATGAGCAATCTTTTACTTCAGCCCTGTGCATAAGGACATTCAGAGATTCATTGGCAGGAGGGCTTCACATGCCTGTTGTCAGGTTTGGTTTTTAGAGAAGAAAATGAAAGGTGCAGTACCTTAGTAGCAGCATATACTGTCATCTGTGGTGTGGGCAGCTGTCCTGCACTGGATGACATGTTTATGATGGCTCCACATTTCCTGAAGGTCAACAAAACATTAAGTATTTAGGCAGTAGTTATCCAAGACTAAATCCTCTATCAACAATATGTTGAAAAGATGAAAACAGAGCCAAGTAGCAGCCAGGAAGCTGAACACTTGAGTTGCTGTTGACAACAAATTTATTACCGCTGGCAGTCCACAAGTGTGTCCATAATTTTCATGTGCTCATACTATCCAATCAGAAGCTTTGGAAATTCATCTTTGACTTCTGATTGGATAGTCTGCACACATGATTCAAATTAATTAATAGTGATTAAAATTAATTAAAACTGGTCACACGTGCAGGCTGCTAGCTGAAACACTCACTGATGGGGATTTTTGGTGTTAATACTCTAAAAATCATAAAAAAAATTACAATAGGATAACGATAAAAGTAATTGAAAGGCCGCGTGCAAGAACGTGCCCTAGATTTTTTGGCCATTTTGAAAGTGTTCAAAAATAGCTGAATTTTGGCATGTAGGCTTCGTTGTACCTGAGAAACATTGCTCTGAATTTTTTTTGGCTGGGGCGCTCTTCGTTTTCGAGAAATAACGTATGCAAAAAGCTCAGTTTTCCAAGCGGCATCTTTTGGAGATCTTTTGTTGAACAAAAAACAAAAGAAACCTTATTATTTTCTTGAACAGCAAACAGGCAGACTGTTTATAGTGTATTCCACTGAATCTTAGCTGTCTTAAAGTCAAAGGAAAATAGTATATAGAGCGGAAATCTGGGAACAGATTGTTTACATCGGTTATTGCGACGTAAACACAACTCGTGAATCGATCGAGCGGCAAACGAAATACCATCGTACGAAAAAGAGATGTGCCGCATTAGAGCTCTGTCAACTAATATCTTAAGCATAATGTTAAAGTACCTTGTGTGCCTGCCTGGTGGTTGAGAGGCATCGTAAAGACTCGATAAACCCGTAAGTCATCAGCACGTTTTAAAGAATCAAAATGTGTTCTGAAACTTCGAAGGTAGCTGATATACCGTAATCGTGTTATCGGCGTTCGAAGTCAGGTCGAGCTAGGCAGCAAAGTACAAGAGCAGTTCTTGCCCAAGAAAAATACCCTCTCGTGAGTTGTGGCCCATTTGCCAAACGTTGCTAGTGTCAAAGTTTGGAAAGCGAGAACTGGTTTTTGACTTATAAAATTTGTCTTGTATCGACCGCCGTGTTTTCCCGCGCACGAGGTGTAAAGACCCTTCCCGGCATGCATTGCGATCACGTTCTGCTCGCGTTTCTCGAACTGGTAACTAGATTGTTTCGGCTTTTTTCATTTAAAGGTAATAATGGCCAACAAGTAGCGATCGATTGTAACATAGATCTGTGATCCAGGTTGCGTTGATTTTATTTCATATCGGCATGATTTGTAGTGTTTTGAACTTCTGGGATCAGCGGACATGCAGATGTATGGAGACCTGTACGTTGCGCAGAAGGGTTAATTTGTTAATCTGTTAGGCGGTGCGTGACATAAAGCTACGATCGCGTTTGTCGAAAAATATGTATTTATCTCGTGATTTTTAGCCATTTAAGACGTTGCTGTATTTGGAAAAGTGCTTATTTGATGTTTATTTGTTCAGTGCAGATAATCATTGTCCCAGATAACCAAAGTAAGTTCCAGATCTTAACACTATTTTCCGGCCGCCATATTTCACCTATTTAAACCCGAAATCAACATTTTTGAGCTTATAAGTTGCGTGAAATTAACATTTTGCTGTTTTCTAAGTGAAATCAACATCCTTTCCGTCACGCGTTACGTGAAATCAACATTTTTACGTATTTAGACCTGAAATTAAAAATTTTTAGCTTATAAGTTGCGTGAAATTGACATTTTGCTGTTTTCTAAGTGAAATCAACATCCTTGCCGTCACGCGTTAACGTGAAATCAGCATTTTTACCTATTTAGCCCTGAAATTAACAATTTTTAGCTTATAAGTTGCGTGAAATTAACATTTTGCTGTTTCCTAAGTGAGATCAACATCCTTGCCGTCACGCGTTAACGTGAAATCAGCATTTTTACCTATTTAGACCTGAAATCAACATTTTTGAGCTTATACGCTGCGTGAAATTAACATTTTGCTGTTTTCTAAGTGAAATCAACATCCTTGCCGTCATGCGTTAACGTGAAATCAGCATTTTTACCTATTTAGCCCTGAAATTAACAATTTTGAGCTTATAAGTTGCGTGAAATTAACATTTTGCTGTTTCCTAAGTGAGATCAACATCCTTGCCGTCACGCGTTAACGTGAAATCAGCATTTTTACCTATTTAGACCTGAAATCAACATTTCTGAGCTTATACGCTGCGTGAAATTAACATTTTGCCGTTTTCTAAGTGAAATCAACATCCTTGCCGTCACGCGTTAACGTGAAATCGGCATTTTTACCCATTTAGACCTGAAATCAACATTTTTGAGCTTATACGCTGCGTGAAATTAACATTTTGCCGTTTTCTAAGTGAGATCAACATCCTTGCCGTCACGCGTTAACGTGAAATCAGCATTTTTACCTATTTAGACCTGAAATCAACATTTTTGAGCTTATACGCTGCGTGAAATTAACATTTTGCTGTTTTCTAAGTGAATTCAACATCCTTGCCGTCATGCGTTAACGTGAAATCAGCATTTTTACCTATTTAGACCTGAAATCAACATTTTTGAGCTTATACGTTGCGTGAAATCAACATTTTGCTGTTTTCTAAGTGAAATCAACATCCTTGCCGTCACGCGTTAACGTGAAATCAGCATTTTTACCCATTTAGACCTGAAATCAACATTTTCGAGTTTATACGCTGCGTAAAATTAACATTTTGCTGTTTTCTAAGTGAAATCAACATCCCTACCGTCACGGGTTAACATGAAATCAACATTTAAACCTTTTTTGACCTAAAATCGACATTTTTGAGCTTTTACGTTGCGTAAAATTGACATTTTGCTGCTTTCTAAGAGAAATCAACATCCTTGCCGTCGCGCGTTAACATGAGTCAACATTTTAAGCACTTTTGCCCTGAAATCAACAAATTTGAGCTTATATACGCTGCGTGAAATTGACATTTTGCTGGTTTCTAAGTAAAATCAAAGTCCTTGCGGTCGCGGCGTGCCGATCCTTTGTTATAATAAACCGAGGCGAAGCTTCGACTTATAACAAAGGCTTGGCTTGGCTACTATAACAAAGGATCGACTCTGTTTATCATAACAAAGGCCCGGCTTCGTTTATTTGAAGGAGTCGGCGGGAAAAGGGCGTCAGGTATTTTAATCAAAGGTGAACTTTGTCGAAAACGCTCCAAATTTCGCATGCAGTTTCGTTCAGGTATGTTAAGCAATGGCCCGTAGTTTTCGCGCTAAAGTTCGCTTCGTTCTCGAGATATTGCGTATGCAATAAACCACTCGGTTTTTCCAACCTGTGTGCCTTTTTTGCATACGTTATTTCTCGAGAACGAAAAGCAACCCAGCGAAAAAAACTTCAGAGCAATGTTTCTCAGGTGAAACGAAGCCCACATGCCAAAATTCAACTAGTTTTAAGCACTTTCAAAAATGGCCGAAAAATCTAGGGGACGTTCTTGCACGCGGCCTTTCAATTGACAGAAATTAATACAATAAAAGTACAACAAACTTCTACTTAAGGCGATTAAATATTCCCACGAGGGTTTGTTTCTTATAAGGGAGCAGCATTTTGCAGTAACTATGGGTACATGTAGCTGACTTCATTTTTGTCCATTTTTGTTATGTACAGCAATCATGATAGTTAACCATTCTAGTGAACATAGTAAAAATTAATTTAATAGTTACACAGACAGCGGTTGTAAACATTTGGTGGTGCATTTAAGCTCTCGACCTGTCAGTATTTAACAATGTAATCCTCTCGTACCAGAAGACAGATCTTTCAGGGCAATCTTTAAAAAAGGCAAACCACTAGATAACTTGTCATCACTCTTAAAGTAAGGATACCTTTTACACATTTGAGGTAACACAATACGGGTCATCTGAAATGCAATTTTGTTGGAAATTACCAGGTGTCAGAGAGTAAACTCATTTTAAAAGAAGCAGGTTTTCCAAAGGAACACTGGCATAACAAGTTTACATTTTTAATGAATTGAGAAAATAAAAGAAAGAAAAAGAAAAAAACCACTGCTTATTCCAAGAAGTAGAAAAAGTATAACAAGTACTGTTCAGTAATAAAATTGGAATCCTGATTTTTTTCAAAACCTCGATTTTTTTTAACCTCGAAATTATTCTGCTTAGCCGACTTTTTTGTGCTTACTTGCATAATTGTTGGGGAGAATTTGCCACTGATTTTTTCAACCAATCATTTTTTTGAACAAATTTCCTTCCCCCTTGTGAATAAAACAATAACAGATTTCCTTTAAAAAAAAAAGCCAAACAACAAACAAACAAACAATATTTTCCTAGCAAATTTGTTGTGACTAAGACACGATCAGATTCCACTGTATATCCAAAATTATATGTTAATAATGTAAACAATGTACTATAATTAATAAATTTATTTACCGGTACCTACCATTATCACTGAAGTCATGTTAATGTTTATCAGGTCAAAAAGTTTCTGTGGTGCAAACAAGATGTTTGTCATATAGCTGTATGTGCATGTATGTGAATGACCACACACAGCAATGTAGACTGAGTGTAAGTGAAATTTACAATGTGCAAACAAAAGCATGTGCAGAGGCATGAGGAGGACTGGAGAGGAGACACTTAGACACTTAATAAAAAAAAAAATAAATATAATAATAATAAAAAAAATAGTGTAACAGTATTAAGGATAACAAAAATGCTGGGTGACAGAAAAGTCATTGTTGCCTTTGCAATATGTTGCGAGACAAGTCAGAAGGAATATTAGTTGTACTCTTAATAATATTCAGACCTTATAAAATTCATGCGCACCATCAAGGAGGGGCCCTTGGATCTTACCTGGTTAGAGATATCTAGAAAATACTGTGGGTAGTCATACATTACACCAACATTGTTCACTAATAAACAAACAAGAAATAAACCACCATTAAAAATTAATATCTTTATCATATCAAATTTATTAATAATTCTAGCTGGCAGTTACATTTATCAGACCACGTAGCTGCTTATACATGGTATCAAATGATAAATTGATATTAAGAGAGCTATTACATAAAATTATGTTCTGTACATGTACATGGCGACTTATTTAAACTTACCTAAAATACCAATTTCAAGCCCTTCTATAGCAGAAAATATTTTGGGGTAAACATCCTGAGAACCAAAATCTATTGGAATGACACAGGTCTGAACTTTGAATTCTTTCTCTAAAGAACAAAAGCAAGCATGAAGATCAACCAATTTAATTAAAATAAAAAGAATTCTACTATTAGTCATAGAGCAGCAGCTACAGGCAGTGCTGTAGCACAGGGAAGGGCCGGGGAGGGCTCGGGTCCCCCCCCCCCTCCCCGCCCCCAAAAAATTGACTAGCACATAATAAAGATATTCAAAAGTAGAAAAGTAATGATCTTGAGATACTGTTGGATTCTTTTAGCATAAGTAACACTCTGGTTAACTCTAATTTTTCTTTATAACATTTTACAACAAATCTCCAGCACATTTTTTCTTCAAACTCTTACAAAGTTTAAAGCACCGAAACCCAGAAGTGGTATTGGATTTTTTCATTTGACCACTGTAAACTGAGCCTATAATCTTGACAGGCAAGTTCGGTCAGCGGCCATGCTCTTCCTGCTTGTTTTCAAAAACATTCAACATTCGGTTCGATAATGCGCGAAATTTTATAGCTTTGACAAGGAAAAATCAAGAGGCTTTTACCCCAAATGATTTGCCACGAAAGCTGTCTTTGGTCTTGCATGCAACCCAAACATCCGAATGAAATGAAATGGTTCCTGGGGTCTATAGAGTAGGTAAATATTTATTACACAACACTGTCAATTTGTATAATAAACCGGTTCAATTAGGAGAGTACAATGTTCAAGTAACATATCCGATCAATGATTTTAGTCAGTTAAAAATTGCTGTAAGCTGCTCTCAGAAGGCTGGAAAGGCTATTTTAGAGAACCCAGATTTCAAAGTCTCCCAGGGGGGGTTCCCCCTGGACCCCCCTAGAAGCTCGTGCCTTTAGTGCTCGGTCGGGTGCCCCCCCCCCCCTTAATAAATTTTACCCTGCTACAGCACTGTACAGTTGTACATGTAGTACATTATTGTCAGCAAGTGATATTTTGCATCATCTTTAACCTGTTAAATATTTCTAAAACCTTGAAATGATTCTTATAAGATTAAATTTGGAAATACAGTTAACAATAAAGATTAGCGAAAAAACTGAGCAACGACGTTTCGGTGTCATCCTGGCACCATTTTCAAGTTAAAAAATATTTGTGCGAAAAGTAAACTAATTTATACCAATGGTAGAGGTGCGAAATTGAATAAATGAAGATTAAGATAGCTGTTCAATGTTCATGTTCATTCCAATGAGGTGTCAAACACTGGTAATGAGTTCAGTGTCTGTTCAAAGCCTAAACAAATACTTTTGCGCGAATGGAGTCTGACTGTGTGTTAAGGCTCGGTTTCTTCTTGCGAATCCACAACATTTCATGGATCAAGCAATCGAACTTTCCCTGACATTTCTTTAGGATCTTAAAGTTGTTAGTCAGGTCACCAACTGTATCAACTCGGTGTTCATTTTGAAGGTGTTTTCCGATGGCGGTAAATCGGTGTTCCTCAATGCGCTTGTAAAGATGACGGCTAGTGTAACCGACGTATTCTGCATCACACAGATCACATATATAGTTATAAACAACGCACTGTTGATTGATCAAAGGTGGTTTTGGCTCTTGTACTTTGAGATCATCGCCAATTTTACGGCTTCTGAACACCGGCTGTAGTTTGTGATCAAGTTTATTACTCAAGTCCAAGAGATGTTTCTTTACTATGTCCGCTGATTTCTGGTCTTTAAAAGGCAGGACAATGCGGTAGATATTCTTTGTTGGAGGCGTCGATCTTGTGTCTGGTCTGGCGATTATTAATAGATTTAACTTACCAATGATCTCTGCAACTTTTTCCAGTTTTTGCGTTGATCTACTCATCAGAACAACATTCATTCCACAGCTAGCCAACTGAAAGTCAAGTGGTAATAAAGAAATCTTACTGGATCATACAATTTATTTTAATTATTAATTTTATTAAGTATACACCAACACACTATATGCAGCCAGATGAAGCCCCAACTCAAACCAAAATCAATTTCCCCTGGAAATCAGTTTACTGTAATTTTATCCATAGTGACCAGAACCCTTGATAACTTAAACTTCCTGCTAACCCCAAGCAATTTCTTTGTTTCCCTTTAGGTCATTTTCTATATAACTAGGTGCCGCTAGAGCACAGCCTTGATATGAATGTGGTCCCTTAATTTTCAAGGTCGCCACTCTTTAACAATGCTGCAATTAATAATGGTAATAGGACTGAGTGGAGTCCAATTCATTCTGTAATCATTTGCGGTCGTCTGATTTGTTAATCACGAGTATAATTACAGACTGAATTGGACGACATGATGTCCTGTTACCAATTAATCATAACCATTACAATTTCCTACAATTTCAAAAAATAGCTTTTAATAGCCATTTTTAAATATCAAAATTAAGCATATGGGAATGGCTGTTAAGTTTCTTTCAAAATAGTCACCAGTAACTAAACCTCCACAAGTTTACAATGTCAGTCTCTTGAATTGGTTGCTGTAGTGACTGTACATGTAATCAATGTTGTGATTGGTGGATTTAGTGGACAGGTCTTAAAAATGATCGGCTCATATAACTGTCTGATTACAGGTGTCTGATTACAGCAAATTGTCCAATTACACAGTCAGACTACAGCTTTGCAGATTAATTAGAGCAAAATACACCAGTTTACGCACCAATCACATTTGAGGAAATTGTAATCATATGAGTGATTAACAAAATCAGACGACTGCGAAGCGGGAGTCCAATTTGTTAATCACGAGGATGATTGCAGACTGAATTGGGCAACATGAAGCCCTGTTACCAATTAATCAAAACTATGACAAAATTCGAGAAACAAACAACCATCGATTGAGCGCTGAATGATTAAATGTCGTTATGAATGCCGAAAAACACAGCAGTTTACTCAACAAAGTACACCACAACAACGCGCGCAAAATGACGCGCACTGTCTAATTACAAGCATGACGCGTACACTAATGCTCAAATCGGGCTGCTGATAGCCAAGCACATTTGAGAATTCTGTTATAGTTTTGATTATATATGTAACACTTAATGGGGCAATACTTGATTAGGAGGGAAGGGGGGTGGCTCTTATCTGGGTAATACAGTAACAATGAATGAATGAAACAGTTGGTCAAAAATTTAGAATCATTGCTGTTAAACTAGTACAGCATTATTGCCCATCAAAGACTTCAAAGTCGTTCAGCTGTGACCTTCAATATGCATGTAGGCTGATTTTACAGTACATTGAAATTTCATTTGTCTTTCACTCTTATCTACACATACATGTAATTTTAATACATGCATGGAATCAAAGGTTGGTGGATCAATCTACATGTAATGAAGAAATATTTTATTTAACTACCTCAAAGGCGAAAGCTTTCCCAATACCTTCTGATGCACCAGTGACAACTACCAAAGACACAAAACAATGAACTTAGTTCAACTTTAGTTAATGGATTACAGAAGAAAAAAACTGGAAAATTGATTGAAATAAGCAATTAATTCCTGCCTGAGGGAAAAGAAAATCAATAATTCCTCAATAGTTTTCAATAGATGAGTAGAACGATAATAAACAACAAGAAATGTGGCAATCCTCTTTCATCACATTCCATACAGCATTCACTCCTTCCATACCTGCCCATTTGCCTCCATACTTAATAGCAAAATCCCTTCTTCTTGTGATTTGAGCAAGGACATAAATTCTCACAGCCTTTAGAAGGTTGAACACAAAACAGAGGGATACTTTGACCGCCCAGAAGAGACCTGAGAACAAAGAGCGCAATAACAGTTACAGATATATTGTACACGTCCTTTAATGCGTCGAAGTTTTCAGGACGAGCAGTCGGACGAGCATATAGTGTCAAATCTTACCAAACTGCAGCATATTAGACCACTTATTCTGCCCTATTAATGCAAGAAAAAGCTTTTTGTTTGGAGAAGAAGGTGATAAAGAGTTACAGGAAAGTGCAAAAATACCTATAAGGGACAGTCCGTTCTTTACACCTGACTTATCCAGCGATGACAAAAGCCATGGTGGATCGAAATGGGCCTTGCCCGCCATATTGGAAACACTGCAGTAATTCTCGCCCCGGGAATCTCCTTTTTGTCGAGCGAAATAATAAAGTGGACAGGACACCAGGATATTGGATGACGAATGGCAGACTAAGGTTCCCCTGAAGCATCCTCGTCCTATTATGACAAACGTGAAAGATTTCTCCAAGTCAGGACATCTACCTCGGTGGATACCAGTTTTTTGTCGCTGACGGATTTTTTTTCTTTTTCTTCGAGTCGACGCTTTGCGGTGATACTAGGGGTGGATGGTTGCGGATAAAATGTTTCTTCAATATTTTTATTCGTCGGTTTCACAGTTGCTACAACTGTAAATCTGGGCCCTTTCTTTCTCATACATGGTGGGAAAATATAATCAGCATTGCATTAACAGTTTGTGTTTCTACTCTAGACAGCTTGGGGCCCAAAGGTCTTGAATGTCGTAGACAATTTTTGTTGTTGTTGTTGTTCCGAGCACGGCTTGTGGGAAAGTCTGCTGATCATAAAGATGACGATTTTAGCCTTTTGCTCCGGTTTTTGCAACACCACGCGTCTACACCAATTTAAAAAATTTCCGCGACGGATCGAATACATGTACCTTGGTCCTTCGGGTTTTCTTTCGTCTTTCCAACTGGAGTGAGAAAGCCGTTATGGTGGATGTCATGGCGGTCGGAGGAGAGCGAGAGGAAAAAACACCGGCTCGTTGCTTCGCGACTCGTCTCCGCCAGTTTGCAGCTCACATTCACAAATGAGGAACAGACAAGAGAAAAAAACTCTGGGTCAAGGGCTAACTAAACAGGGTGTTATGGTTGTCCTTTCACAAAACAAAGTCTATTTTCTTAGTAAGGTCAGAGTGAACGTGCATTTTCATCCTATTAAAGCGGGGCTAGAGTTACGTGACGTGGCATAGAGAACGCTCAATATTACCCAATGCTTTGTTTCGTGTTTGCATCGAAACAGTAAAAACTGTCAAATCGTTCGTGTCGCGACTGAATTATGCTAATATCTATCCCGCTTTCACATGTTTCACAGTCTGTTTCAGATTTGGTGCATGATGAAATTGAGGGGCGGTGAATGGTAAATACGAGAAGGAGAAACCGGGGTTTTTCTTGGAGATATTTTGACTTTTTGATCTTGAATTGCGAGTCAAGACTTCAAAAAATATTGATTAGAGGCATTTATAAACACAAACAAACAAATTGTCATAGCTTTGTAAAAAAATCGAGATAACTGCGAGACAAACAAAACCGCTAAAAAAGTGTCTGAGACCAGTGAAATTCGACGCAAATTTTTCGAGATCCATACGATTTCGCCACCTTGAAACTACGCGCGATTGCGGCAAAAAAAGGTCAATTTGCCGAAAATGGGTATAGAACTAACGTTTACTGTGACGACAGTGCTAAAAAGGCAGCTGTGGTTCTGCTATAATATGTATAGAGATGTCGTGGCACACATCGGAACAAAAGAAACATATTATAGGTAAAAATACCCAAACATAGGCTTCTCGTTATTTTAGTCACGGAAATGATCACAGCACAGCATGACTGTGGCTTCCGTGGTCAAGAAAAAACGCGTTGGAATCTAACTATAAACTAGCCATGAGACATTTCAAGTTATTCTCTTTAAAGACAGAGGTCTTCGAAGGTAACACTACTTTCTGCCATGGGTGCTCAAGTTTTGTTCTGTTTCACCGCTTTCCTCGTGATTTTTGTGTTGCTGGAAAGCGCTTTTGCCTGTCCGTCAAATGTAAAAAACGCCACTGATTCCGATTCGGGTAAAGTGATCGTTAAAGGCAATTACAATGCTGTGAACCTGTACCCCGAAAAAGACGTGAAAACGGCTTTAAGTCAGCTACAAAAAGAGCTAGAATCGTTGGACGGAAGGATGGATGCCCGGGGGGGGGGGAGCACTGCCATATATGGGCTATATAGGTATGTGCCGCTGTGAAGGGTATGGTTTTCAAGTAGTTTACTCTAGGATAGGGTATATAAATCAGAGCGTTTGGGTCTAGAATAGGATATAACTTTTTACAAAACTGACTACTTGGTTGGAGATTTTATCTAGACTAAGGAAACCAGGTATTGCCACTCAAAAATATGAAAAAATCAAATCAGCAAGTTTAAATCTATGCAAATCAGCCTCAACAGTGTCCATAGATGGGGGGATTTGGGGAGTTTACTCTAGTATAGGTTAGCAAAATTCAGCTGAACTAGCTCTGGCATAGGCTAAGGGTTCCAGGGTCCCAGCGGCACATCCCCACCCAAAATTCCCAAAGTACGCCCCCCCCCCCCCCGGGGGGATGGATGCCCTTGAGAAATTTAAACCAGGTATCGGCTGTCTCGTGATTTATTTCAGCGTGTCGATAGCCTTTTAGCAAGTAATGTGGCAAAACTTTAAGACGGATTTTTTTTATATACGTGGTTTTCAAGGCAGTTATACGTACAGTTCACCGATCAGTTGACTGTTAATTTAGCAAAATTTCTATCGAATCGCATTTAATATAATACTTTAGAAAATAGCCCAAAATACGCACGTTGATTGGTTTGAATAGATACATTATGCCTCATTTATTTTTCTAATTAAGCGGGTAAGTTCGACTTTGAAGACGGAATCCACGATTGGGATAAGACTGGAACAGCGTTTAACAACCAGCCGACCTATGATACAACTCTAAAAATCGCGGCTCCTCTCCTGCCAATCAACAAGGTGACTGGTGGATTGGAGGATACGAGAACAGACCCTCTAAAGACGCTTCCGCCGGAAAAATTCAAGGAGACGGACCCCAAGGAACTCTTACTTCCCCATACTTCACCATCAAGGGCAAACACATCTCGTTTCTGATTGGTGGAGGCTGTGATATAAAATTGGTTCGCGTCGAACTGATCATTGGCAACAAGGTAAGCACTGTTACCAAATGTTAAACCCAGTACTCCCTGATAACTTGGATTTTCGTACATGTAAGATGTCTGCTTTCTGAGATTACTGACTGTCAACATTGGCCCTGAAAAGCCTCCTCTGACAGGAAAAAATCGATTCAGAAAATTTTCGGTTAAATATATAAATAAAAATTACTCAGGTTATTCCGAGCTATGCAATACTTAAAAACAAAAGAAAAGCTTTGTAGAGTCCTTTTTCAGTAATTGTTTTTATATGCTATCTTTAAACAAGAGAAAATGCTTCAGACTAAAGCTGCATGCAAGAAGATTGTCGCAAGTGAGTTGTGTTTTATAAAAAAAAGGAACTGAACAAAAATGCATTGGCTGTAAAACCGCCATACTACAAAAAGCGCGGATGTCAAATAGAAAGTGATGCGCATAAAGCGCTAAAAAAGTTATACTCAAGAGAAAATGTGAAAGATTTAAGCTTTAAGTTCAAAAGTGGTAAAAGTATTGTGGTATGCTTTTTTGTCTAGAGGAAGGTTTTCGTCTGTTCACGTGGAACTTCCTTTGTGAAATGTTCCCTTTCCAGATTTTAACTGTTGTCATTACTACGGCGTTTCCTGTATGTCTGTAGGTCAAAAAGATAGTTTTCATTTGACGCACCCCGCAAATCATTTTCAGGTTATCAATTCAGCTACCGGGAAATGTACTGAGACGATGACTCGTAAGACCTGGGATGTCGGAGCTTTTGTTGGTCAACGCGCACGCGTCAAACTGGTTGACGTCAGTTCTAGTGGATGGGGTCACATCAGCTTTGATGATCTGAAAGGCGATATGAGCTGTGGACTAAACTGAAAGAAAGTTTGCTCATTTGCAAAGTGTCATTCCATGCTTGAACACGATGAAGAAATGGGAAAGAAAGATCGTAGTGAATTCCGAGAAGGGAAATTCTTAAACTGTTTTAAGGTCATTTTTAAACATTGTTTGTGAGCGTTTTTTTTTTTTTAAATGAGGAAAATAAACTTCATGACTGATTCAAACCGTACAGTACAGATTGCTCACTGGAACCCATTCTCATTTTGCATCTTCTTCGCTAAATAGGTGACCGCTTAATGGGGGTTCGAATGTATTGGTAGCCATGTCATCATTAATGTTCCGGCCCAAGTAAACGGTGAGTTAGGAATCCAATTTTACCCTTTCAGTGCACTCTAAAATTGATAAATCCGGAACATTTACGAATCCAGAAAATCTCCTCTGGTGTAAACGTAGTCTCAGTCAATTTCCCTACCATAGGCTCCCTTTCAAAACTCCCAGCAGAATTTTTTCTTGATTAGAATGCGCCTCACGAAAAAACTCAGTTTTTTTCAAACCTTTTAAATTCTTATTATATCTCTGTTCATATTTTATCGCTTTTACTATATTTTTATGCATGTTAATATTTAGTCTTGGACCGAACTTGGAAATGATCGTTGAACGGTGCAACTTCGTTCTTTCTCTGGCAATTTAGTCAATTTAGAATTTAGCGTGCATTTTCCTAAAAGGTATAACGAGTACCCCCGTCTCTGTCGTATGGGAGTTCCCCCCACCACGCCCTTTTATATGGGAGTCCGTTCCCGGGGGGAATTGAAGGATGGTAGTTGGGGCAATGGCCTTTGACATCAACAAAATTCAGCAAATGTGCGGTATTCAAACACCCGCCCGACATTTCGTCCGCACTGAACGCAATGCAAAAATATCAAGTTCACACATCCAGTTCACTTTGGAGGAAGAAAAGAACGGCAGAAGTCTATTCCTTGACACTGCTTAAATGTGAACCAAGAAGACTCAACGAAGGTAATGTGTACCGGAAAACGACTCATCAGAGATCAGTACCTGAATTTCCATTCTAAACATCATCTACAACATAAAAGAGCTGTAGAAAGCTTTTTCAGTTTCGCGGGTCTTTTATTTCTCAGAAAACTGCTCGCTTCTCGGAAGAAATAATTTCCGCGGACAAATATCCCAGCATGTATATTTTCACGCTAACAAGAGAACATTTTTTACATAGCATAAGTTTAATTTTTTGCGGTGATTTAGGGTATTCAATCAATGACCAATAATTACTAACAAGAGGCTATGATCTTATTGTTGATAGTCACAAACATTCTCCCACAAATTAACGCAATTCTGAGTTGAGTGGCGAAAAGGGATTTGGGTTGCTTTAGAACCCTACATGATTGGCTTCTTCACCCAACCAGAAGTAAAAACAAACGATCGCACGCGCGCTGAGGACGAAAGCATAAGTAATCTGCGCCCGCTCGAAGGAAAACGTCAGTGTTCTTGGATATTTTATGACGTCAACATGAGCACAAAAAGCAAAACTGACAGTGAATTTTCTTGCGTTTCCTTCGGTGAAATTCCGTAAAATTTGGCAGATTGGTGGTAAATATTTTACTTTAGTGGAACTCGTTTTTCAGGGAAATCTATAGGACCATGTTTTTTTTGCAGCGGCAAAAGATAAAAATTTGAAAAAATCGAAAAAAACTGCCTTTACAATCCCTACTTTTTCGTGTTTAAAATTCGTATCCCGCTGGTAGCGATGTGCTGTAAAAATTTTGGAAGATTTCACTGAAGGAAATTAAAGAAAATCACAAATAAAGCCATTAAAACAGTAAAAAACACATTTGTTTGGGTATTTATAATTCAAGACTAAAGCCCAAAATGTTAACCAAGATGATAGCAAAACACTATTTAAGCATCATTTATTACGAGTAATAAGTTTGGGAGGACTGGGTGTGAAAGCGAATGCAAAAACAGCACTCAAAACATAACACTTGCGCGCGCAACGCCATAAATGATTTAACAAATTGACGTCAGTTTTTTTATGCGTCTGTCCTCTTATTGATGATAAATTACGTCATAGCATTGTCAAAGTGGCTGTGGAACCACGAGCCGCAGGCGAGTGGTTCTGCAGTAAACTTTGATAATTGTGTTATTTATTTACTTTACGTTTTGATTCACGGCTTATCGGATTTTCCGTGTCGCTTGTGATTGGCTGACGTTTCAAACAAAACGCTTATTGCAAAAAAGAACCATAACAGCAAAATCGCGATTTCCACGTATGATGAGAAATGACAACCCTTACTTTACACCAATACAGCAGTGACTGTTATCCAAACCTCATTTTCTGAAATTCCAGTACACTTAAGAACGTTCGCGCAACGGATTTTTTTTAAAATTTTTACTGCAGTCAGATAATGAGTTACTTGTGTCGGAAATGCAAAAACTGGGGGTCACCGACTTAAAGCGTGTGAAAAACTAGCCTGTTTTTGAAAAATTGGCGTATGTAATTCAGCATGGTCTACAGGGGTTTATAGTTCAACGGAGGCAAACGATTTCAGTCATATTTTGTAGAAGTGGGTCTGTTGCTCAAATAATTCTAAATGTTGCCAACGTTTTCACCAAACTTAACCCTTCAAGAGGCATTTGAAACCGTCGCACAGATAAACGAAAAGCTCAAAAGAACGGATCTCGATGATGCATTTTGCAAAAAGTTCAACTGACTTCTAATCGGTAGATTTCCTTCGATTTTTTGCTAAACGTAGAAAAGCGGTAGAGAAAATGATCAATCAAAAGAAAAACGGGGGTAACCGAACGTCCAAGATCGTTAAATCCAGGCAAAGCTATAGCAATGGCCATCTGCTTTATCATTGTCCATTTTATTACCTAGTGCGCACTCGATGGATGACGTGCATATGAATTAGCAGTGCAGTTCCTTTGAGTTAGTTTGGAAATATTCG